>NC_084608.1:31970536-32115498 GCF_033807715.1 Cololabis saira
CACAGGATTAGACATGGTCGGCCTGGCAGCCGATTGGCTAACGTCCACCGCCAACACCAACATGTGAGTATGTGGCCCTGCCTCAGCACGATTTCAGGCGCTGATAACGATGGAGACAATGAATTCCATTTCCGGTGCATCCGTATGCGCTCTGCTCTGCGTCTGCACACGCTGATAGTGCCCCCCCCCCCCTCCAGATCATGCTAAATGAAAAGGGTGAAATGAAAGACAGATCCCCCCCCAACCCGCCCCTTTACTCCCACGCTGCACCCCTCCCACCGCTGCCTTTCATCCCTCCCCTCACCTCTGATCCCCACGGGGATTAAAGGAGAGAAAATTAGCTTTGAAATTACATTCGGACTAATCTAAAGCTAATTTCAGACGTGTGTTTTTAGGCTGATAAACTCTTCATCTTTGGCAGCGGTGATGGACTGTAAAATAAGCCTGATTTTACACTTTTATTAAAGAAAATACATTTGGGATGTACTTCTAATGCAGAAATCAGAAAATACCACATTTGTGTCACAGAAACAAGAGTCTTAGACGTTGAAATATAGTTTCTCAAAAAAAAATTCTCTGTATTTACTCACAGGGACGTTTCTGTTTTCTTTTGGGGCCCAACCCAGGCTTCTGCCTGCAGGGCCCTATCTGGTGAAACTATAGTTCAAATCCTTAGGAAAGATCCAAGATGATCTTTTAATCTATTCTAAGAAATTACAGAAATTACAGGAATTATGATTTATAAACTACAATTGTAAAGGAACCTAAATAGATATGCATTTTTGAAAGATGTCATTCAGAATTTCTGCTTTCAAAAATTCACCATTTTGCAAGACATGAATTTATCATTTCTGACTCAAAAATCTTGCAAATTTGTGAGTCACCTCTCTGGGTTTCTGGTTTTAAAATGTGCAGATTTTTACAAACAAAAACACAGGACAAAATTACTTCATTAACGTATAGATGAACGAAGAAATAAATCTTTCTTAATTGATTCATACATTTGTGAGCAAGAACTCTGGATTTACAAGTCTATAAACTCACACATTTGTGAAGGGAAAAAGGGAAAAAAATAATTTCTCACTTTGTAATCTTGCAAATTTGCAAATTTTAATGAAAATCCTAGAATGAATGCCTTCATGGATTGGCCAATTTCCAAGAGGGAAGACGAAGGGTTTCCAAGTATGAAAACCACAAATAATTGAGAAAATAAAACAGAAAAAAAACACTTAAATTAATAAACCAGAATTTCTGACTTCGTAAATGTGCAAATTTAAAAAAAAAAAAAAAAAAACACACACACCCACACACTTAGAATGTGTGACTTCATACCCTTACAAATTTGTAGAAAAAAAAATCATCAATCTCTGACTTTATACTCACAAATCTGGAAAAAATACAATTCTGAGGTTTGTGAGAAAATTGTTTTTAGCGAGTGAAGTGAAGTGAAGTGAAGTGAAGTACTGACATCTTATTTTGGTGGCTTCAAGTACAAACAGGTCATTTTTATTTCTTCCCAAATCCTGTATATTGAGCTGACTTTGTAGTTCGAGCGCCCCCTAGTGGCTGCAGGTCATCTGCATGTTTAATAACGAGCAATAACAGGATTGATATAGCATTGAAGAATAAGAACTATTCTGCCTTCTTCATAAATAAAAGTGAGGCCTCATGTTTGACATTTGCACAGACAATTTTAAATGTTTTTTTCCCCCGAAATTGCAACCTGCAGTCGGTTTACTTGTCCTCTTTTTTGGGGATGAGTCATGATGTGAAGCCGGCACCATGTGATGCATCTTGTGTCACGCAGGTTCACCTATGAGGTGGCTCCGGTGTTTGTGCTGCTGGAATACGTCACTCTGAAGAAGATGCGGGAGATCATTGGCTGGACGGACGGGCGAGGAGACGGCATCTTCTCCCCCGGTACGAGCATCACCCCTCTCTCTCTCTCACTGCAAATGGAGCTGGCGGAGTGTGTTGTCATGTGTCAATTTGCATTCTGATGATATAAAGGGAGCCCATTTCAAGGCCAATTAGCATAAATCCTTTTTTTTCCCCTCCTCATCAACCCTGAATTTTAAATTTCTTCCCCTGGTTGCTACGACGTGCAGTCCCTGGTGGATTTAATGACGGGCTGTGATTGACTGTGACATTGCAGATGCTGGAGCTGTGATTGTGAATGCCGTGTCGTCTCTCACACGGATCGTGATCGTGAACAAAAGCCCCTCCTGTTGAGCCTTCATTTTAAACACGCAGGGACATTTTAAAGCTCTGCTCCACTTTGTTTCAGCTGGAAACACTTCAGCGCCCCCCTGAGACTGTAAACTCCTCTCTGTCCTCTAGGTGGAGCTATTTCTAATATGTACGCCATGCTGCTCGCCCGCTTCAAGATGTTCCCTGAAGTGAAAGAGAAAGGCATGTCATCTGTTCCCAGACTCGTGGCCTTCACGTCGGAGCACGTAAGGCTTTTCCCTGTTTAAATTCAGCTGCACGCTCACCTCGTGTCAGCTCGCATTAAATGATAAACACACAACAGTTTTCCTTTAAATCAAACGTCAAAGCTTTTCCTTTGGAGTTATGGCCTCACATTACTCTGCTTGATGTGTGATGTGTAAAGTAACTGCTCTCAGGCCTCTGGCGCGGGTTTAAAGCTGACATTATGCCTGTCAGATGCAGAAGGACACAGGTTGACAGGTGTGTCTGTCACACTATACGTCACCTCCTTCATCTTCTAAGGACATTTGGAAGAAGCTGTGGGCCAAAAACTATTAAAGGGCCCACAAACCGGTCATGTTTGATACAAATGTACTGTTTAATTTCACCTGCTGTGACGTGATCATGTTTTTTTCATTTCTCTCATCTCTTAGAGCCATTTTTCAATCAAAAAAGGAGCGGCAGCTCTCGGCATCGGGACTGAAAGCGTTATCTGCATCAAAGCAGATGAATGGTAAATGTCATTCACTGTAGAACAACACCGTTTTTAGTTTTTTCTGTCCACATAATTTGTGGATAGATGTTATCTGATGTGGACAATGCACATATTGGTTCTTTGGAATTGTTGTTAAGATGTAAAGAGGTAAAACAGTCTTAAAAACATCATGATTGTGTGAAACGGAGAGCACAAGCGTAGAAATGAGGCTTTACGAAGACAGAACAAGAAACACCACAACAACTAATAAAAAGCCTGTTCAAGCAGGATGTACAAAGATACAAACGGCAAGAAAATAACATGACATGATGAGGATGTGACATCAGACAAACAAATAGAATAAAATAGAGTCACTTGTGAGACAGAGAGGAACAGAAATGTGGTACAAAAAAAGGGAAGGAGAAAAAATCCAACAAAAATACAAGGATCCAGGTCGACAAAATAAATCATGACATGAAATGAACTGAGGCTCAGAACAAAAAACTGACATCAAAATTTAAAAAACAACAATGAAAACTAGCGTTCAAAACATGGGAACAGCAAACAAGACTGCAGTAAATAAAGTAAACAGAACCAAATATTCAATACTCAGTTCAAGATAATCTCAAAGTGTTTAGACTTTCATCAGTTTGCAGTTTGAGGAAATGTCTTTGATTGATTTAGGACGGTGGCTGCTCTTCGTAAATCTGAATCAGAAATTAGGTTAAAAAAATGGCAAGTTGACGACGGCAGAAAACCATGAAGGACGCTGCTGTTCTCCAAACAACTACAGCACAACCGAGGTTTACCCAATCCACGACATACAGAAACTTTTGTAGACTAATAAAATAAGACCAGAATTCAGGGAGAATATTCAGCACTTTGTATTGTATGAAGCAAAAAAAAAAGGCACACCATGAAGAAAGCACCGAACATAAAAACGTAAGTCGTCATCCCTATGGTAAAGTACGGTGGAGGGAGTTTCATGATTTTGGTTTGCCTTGCTTCCTTTAGAGCCTGAACTTCTTATCATCAAGGGGGGAATTAATTCCCAAGTTTACCAAAATATCCTACAGGATAAAGTGGAAGTAGTCCAACTGTTTAGCTATAAGATCTATAGGAATCGTTCAGTTTGTGATACAAGCATGAAATTCGGTAGACAAATAGCCAAAGGTTTCCCCAAAAGATATGGACGTGGAGCCATCGTGAATTTTCAACATGGACACAAATGTTTTCTAATGAGTCTACACTCCTCTTTTTTTCCTCTTTTTTTCTTTTTTTTCATCTTCTCTTTTTTTCATCTTTTTCTCCTTTTTTTCTCTTTTTTTCCTCTTTGCCATATTTTTTTCCTATTTTTTCCCATTTTTTTTCATCTTTTTTTTCCTCTTTTTTTCTCTATCCCCAAAAGATATGGATAAGAGGAAAAAAAAGAGGAAAAAATATGGAAAAAAGAGGAAAAAAAGAGAAAAAAAGAGCCAGGGCAAACTGGCAACTCATTTCAACTAATCACTCATTAGAAAACACTTGTTTCTGGTGGCCATTTTGAAAAATGGCTGCCATGGGCGCCATGTTGAAAATTCACGATGGCTCCACATCCAATTATTTTTGGAATGCCTTTGGCTATGTGTGTACCAAATGTCATGCTTGTATCACAAATTGAACGATTGTTTTGGTTATCTCCTGCACTAAAGGAGCTTTCCTCCAGCTGAAGCTTCGTAGACGTTTATGCAGCAGGACAACGACCCCAAGAGCATCCGCCAAAATTCACCCTCAACTTTGGTTTTACATTGTATTTAAAATAGAGGACTTTTACTCATGTAGATGATATTTCTGTGTTATTCTGGTGACATTTTCACTCGTAGACCGTTTCTTTTGAATTTACAAGCAATGCAAACAACAAATAAAGCTTTTCATTTGCCTTTGCAGCGGTAAAATGATCCCGGCCGACCTTGAGAGGAGGATACTGGAGGCGAAACAGAAGGTAATGTGTCACACATTCATAACCCCCAGTACGAACAGACGGATATTACTTCATACAGCATTGGTTTTATGGGATCCATCAGACTGAAACGGCTCCAGCGATGGCAGACATCTGGACACACGCGGCAGCAACAAGGTGCATTACCTGCTGCATGTTGTTTGTCCTTGTGCAGGGTTTTGTTCCGTTCTTCGTGAGTGCGACCGCGGGGACGACGGTGTACGGAGCCTTCGACCCTCTCATCGCCATCTCCGACATCTGCAAAAAGTACAACATCTGGATGCATGTGGATGTGAGTCAACCACTTGAGAATTTAAATGTTAAATCCTTCCTAATAATTGACAGAAACCTGAGTAACCGTTTCCTGCTGCCTGCTTTAAATGTTATTATTACTTCATACTCGTGTGACGCAGGTTTCTGTCCGCGGGAGGGGTTTTAGTGAGGGAGCACAAAGAGCCACACAGCTCACCTCTGAGTTTGACAAATCTATTAGATCTGTCTCGCCTCCGACTGCTCGCCGTTGACCCACATAGAGAGTGAGCCATTTCCTATCTAACACCGGAGATTAGAGAAAGTGGAACAGAGGCCGTAAATCATTTCCTCCGTCACACAGGCCCCATCACTGAAGAAACTCTATCTATTAATGAAACTGATGTGTTCTTGACAAGCAGACACCTCTATTAAGAGACGTTAATGTTCTTGTCTGCCATTTTTCAACTGAGGTGCAGCTTTTTTTCGCAGAGGGAAAAATAGGTTTTCTGCCTTTTTATGGGGCTCAAAAGTGCACAAATGATTCCAAACACTTCCAGTAAAGCTTTCTCTCATGACTAACTATCAATGTCATCAGCTCAATCCACAATCTTCTCTTCCATGCAACCATTATTTCATTATCGCAACCATTGACAGACCGTGATGACAAGCTGATGGGGATCCAGTCAGATCAGGGGTCGGCAACCCAAAATGTTGAAAGAGCCATATTGGACCAAAAAAACCCCAAAAACAAATATGCCTGGAGCTGCAAAAAATGAAAAGTTTTGTATACGTCTTATAATGAAGGCAACTAGGGATGGGCGGTATGGACTAAAAAATGTATCACGATAATTTCTGGCATTTATCCCGATAACGATAAAAATGATGATAAAAAAAATACCAATTCAACTCCACCTTTGTAACTATAAATCTATCTCGCTCTCAGATCCGCCATGTTTGTTACACAAAAACGTCATCAACGGGAATTTATCCTTCTTTCTTTCTTTCTTTCTTTCTTTCTTTCTTTCTTTCTTTCTTTCTTTCTTTCTTTCTTTCTTTCTTTCTTTCTTTCTTTCTTTCTTTCTTTCTTTCTTTCTTTCAGGCTCACTTCCTTCCTTCCTTCCTTCCTTCCTTCCTTCCGTGCGTGGATTTAACGCAGAACCATAAATCAGCTTTACACAAAAACATCATCAACGGGAATTTATCGTTTTTATCGCAAGATGAAAAATTATTTATTTACTCCGTTACATTTACTTGAGTACATTTTGGGAAATGCTGTACTTTTAGGAGTAGTTTTGAATCACTTCCTTCCTTCCTGGCTCATTTCGTTCTTTCTTTCTTTCTTTCTTTCTTTCTTTCTTTCTTTCTTTCTTTCTTTCTTTCTTTCTTTCTTTCTTTCTTTCTTTCTTTCTTTCTTTCTTTCTTTCTTTCTTTCTTTCTTTCTTTCTTTCTTCCTTCCTTCTTCCCTTCTTCTTTTCTCCCTTCCTTCCTTCCTTCCTTCCTGGCTCATTTCGTTCTTTCTTTCTTTCTTTCTTTCTTTCTTTCTTTCTTTCTTTCTTTCTTTCTTTCTTTCTTTCTTCCTTCCTTCTTCCTTCTTCTTTTCTCCCTTCTTTCCTCCTTTCCTTCCTTCCTTCCTTCCTTCCTTCCTTCCTTCCTTCCTTCCTTCCTTCCTTCCTTCCTTCCTGGCTCATTTCGTTCTTTCTTTCTTTCTTTCTTTCTTTCTTTCTTTCTTTCTTTCCTTCCTTCCTTCCTTCCTTCCTTCCTTCCTTCCTTCCTTCCTTCCTTCCTTCCTTCCTTCCTTCCTTCCTTCCTTCCTTCCTTCCTTCCTTCCTTCCTTCCTTCCTTCCTTCCTTCCTGGCTCATTTCTTTCTTTCTTTCTTTCTTTCTTTCTTTCTTTCTTTCTTTCTTTCTTTCTTTCTTTCTTTCTTTCTTTCTTTCTTTCTTTCTTTCTTTCTTCCTTCCTTCTTCCCTTCTTCTTTTCTCCCTTCTTTCCTCCTTTCCTTCCTTCCTTCCTTCCTTCCTTCCTTCCTTCCTTCCTTCCTTCCTTCCTTCCTTCCTGGCTCATTTCGTTCTTTCTTTCTTTCTTTCTTTCTTTCTTTCCTTCCTTCCTTCCTTCCTTCCTTCCTTCCTTCCTTCCTTCCTTCCTTCCTTCCTTCCTTCCTTCCTTCCTTCCTTCCTTCCTTCCTTCCTTCCTTCCTTCCTTCCTTCCTGGCTCATTTCTTTCTTTCTTTCTTTCTTTCTTTCTTTCTTTCTTTCTTTCTTTCTTTCTTTCTTTCTTTCTTTCTTTCTTTCTTTCTTTCTTTCTTTCTTTCTTTCTTTCTTTCTTTCTTCCTTCCTTCCTTCCTTCCTTCCTTCCTTCCTTCTTTCCATAAATCAGCTTTACACAAAAACGTCATCAACGAGAATTTATCGTTTTTACCGTGAGATGACAAATTCTTATCGTGAGGAATTTTTTTGACGGTATATCGTGAACGGTAAAATATCACCCATTCCTAAAGGCAACCCATGCTGTATGTATCTATATTAGTTATATTAGCCTACTATCAAAAAGACTAAGTTGGCTACAAATACATAAGAGTTCACATACCTGCATAAAAACGCAGTCTGCTCAATATCGATCACATCACACGACTCAACACAATAATTGAGTTTGCTGGCGCTGAATTTATGTCCTTGATTTGCTGATCTGTGATGTCGCTGCTATTTTAATGGCCCTTTCCTTCAGTGTCCTAGCGGAGAGAGTCTGTATTATCTCCGTTTTGTTTTTGAAGTCTGCAAATAGTTCTGCAATGAATGCAAATGATTCGGTCCAAGAAACGTTGAATCCTCTTTTCTCCTCAGTTATTTTTCCTCTTTTTCCCTTTGGAAACGATCCCTTTGGCCGGTTTGTTTACAACAGCCCCCTGCCTGGCGCCGCCCTGCTGGTAGCAACGTGTGGCTCTGACGCAAATCTTCGTTAACAGAAATGTTGAAATTTAATATTTATTCTGCACATTTTTACAGCATTGGCAAACGTTGTTTGTCCTCCAACAGAAACCATATTAAAGCAAAAAATATATTTCCCTGCCCCATCTATTTCCATTTTCAAACATTTTTAAAAAGCTCCAGGAGCCACTAGGGCGGCGCTAAAGAGCCACATGCAGCTCTAGAGCCGCGGGTTGCCGACCCCCGAGTCAGGTGTATCCAGTACTCGAGTTTTTAAAATAAATCAGGGGGGATGGTGGATTTTATCATATGGGGACAGATAATTTGTGCTGATTACAAATAATATAATATATTACAAATAATAGCAGTGACCAAAACACCTGCAGAAATACTGCAGGAATGACATAGCAGCAGTTAAATGCAGCCTTCTGTAAGCTTTAAATATCCACTGGGCTTACATCAAATACATCAAAACACAACAATAAAAAACTGTTTTCTGAACTTATCAATATGACTCTGTCCTTCACAGGATAAGTAACATGGATCACTGCAAAAACTCACAATCTTAACAAGAATATTTGTCTTATTTCTAGTTAAAATGTCTCATTTTAGTAAAAAAATCTCATTACACTTAAAACAAGACTCATCACTGGAAAAAACAACAATTTTCACCTGTTTCAAGTAGATTTTCACTTAAAATAAGTAGAAAAATCTGCCAGTGGAACAAGATTTTTTTGCTTGTAATAAGAAGATAAATCTTGTCCCACTGGCAGATTTTTCTACTTATTTCAAGTGAAAATGTACTTGAAACAGGTGAAAATTGTCAAATAAGTTATTTTTCTGGTGTTATTTTTCTGGTGATGACTCTAAATGTTGAAATAGCAGTAAAACCACATTCATTGATGAAATGACATAAGGGATGGAAAGGGGGGATGGCAGTTTTACTGGGGGGATGATTTTGACCGTTTTTATTTCAGGGTGGGATGCCATCCCCCCTCATCCCCCCTCAACTCCAGTACTGGGTGTATCCAAGCTATAGTTGGTTGTCTTGAATGCTCCAGACCAGCAAACTGATTGTTTTGATGGAGCTCAGCTGTCAAATGATCACTACGTGGTGACTTGGATGAGATGGTGCAGGAAGATGCCGGTCAAGCCCGGCAGGCCGAAATGTATAGTTAGGTTTTGCTGGGAACATCTGGCAAAAGATGTTCTGCCACCTGCTGAACTTCAGTCCCATCTTTGGGTCTGAATGGACCTTGTTCCATGTCTCCGGTGCTGAGGCCGCCGACCCGAGCTGTAGCCCTAAAGGGGACCTATTATGGCATCTAATACCTATTTTAAACAGGCCTTGAATGTCTAAAAAACAAGCTTTTGATTGTTTTTGCTAAATAAATAAATGAAGTGAATGGATGGATGGAGCTGCTCACACTTGCTGATGATCAGCTCATCAACTGTCTTTTATTATCAGAGAGTAGTTTGTTTCACACGCTGCTCCTAGATGGCTTAGTTTTAGATTTGAGATTTTATGACAACTATGAAACAACAAATACAAACTTCAATGAACTGAAACTGTAGAGAAGTACAGGAGGTTGGTGAAAATCCTTCACAATGGTGAAAAAGAGACTGGTAATGTCATACAGAAAACAGTTAATTCAAGTTATTGCTGTTAAAAGTGGATCTACAACTGTTGAATTAGTACTAAATATTTTAAAAGATGGACACACCTTCTCTACATAACCATGATTGGGGTTAAAAATCCCTAATTTGGATTCGAAATAAGTGCAACGTACTTTGCAAAGTGCTGTAATAAGATTAAAAGGGATGTTTTCAAGCAGTATAGTAAGAGTTAGGTAATGCAAATAAGCCTGCAGAAGCATTTTTCTTCTAATTAATAGAAAAGACAAAATATCTCATCAAATCAGTGCAAGTGATGTTTAATTTCCTTTAAAACACAGGACCATCCTTTGAAAACAAAAGCAGTCTTCATACAAAAAAGATGTTCAGTGTAGGATAATTTCACTAGAAAGAGTATATGAAAATAAGTTCCTGGGGGTAATAATTGATGATAAACTTAGCTGGAAATCACATATAAATAGTGTAAAATCAAAAATGTCTAAAACCCTAGCAATATTAAATAAAACAAATAATTTTTTCTGTCAAAGAGCACAGTTTTTGATGTATAACTCACTCATAGTTCCATACATGACTTATTGTGTGGAGGTTTGGGGTAACACCTATAAAACAAATACAAACCCTATTTTCCTGTTACAGAAAAGAGCGTTAACGATAATTAATAGATCTGACTATTATAAAACAACAAATAATCTCTTTATTAAATATAATACTTTAAAACTCCATGATATAGTAGAGCAGAAAACTGTTTTATTTGCCTTTAAAGCCCAGCAGAAACTGCTTCCAAACTGCATTCAGGACTTGTTCCAGATAAAAGAAACCCACTATGACCTGAGGGGGAAACTCATGTTTGAGACGACGACAGCAAGAACTAATATTAAAAAGAGATGGACATCAATTAAGGCTAGAGAAATATGGAATAGTTGTAATAACAACCTAAAAATGTGTAGTTCTATCTTCAAGTTAAAGGAAATGTTTAAAGAAAATACTGTAAATAAATATAAAACACTATGAATATAGAGTATACTATCGGGAACATTTTAGAATGTGAAACGTCAATTTTGTGTTTTGTCTTACTTATTTTTGTCTTTTTATGTATTGTTCGTTTCAACGGAGTAATGCTAATGTTTCATATTTAAGCTGATCATAAGAAAAAAAGGGTATAAGCTACGGCTTCAGCTACACCTTTTCGGCAAAGGAAATGTTCTTTTTTTTATTACCTTTTCATCTTGTTCTGTAAAAAGTGTGTACAAGCCAAAATAAAGATTTATAACTAAATAACTAACTAACTTGGTTATGAATGCAAGTTTTGTTTCCTTTTTCCTTTTTGCTTTTATAAACACTATAAAACAATGATAAAGCGTCAAACTGCAGGGAAAGTGATTTTGAACTCACTAGCTTCCTGTTTTCATGCACAAAACTCTGTAGGGAACTTGTCAAATTTTAAATTATTTGTAAGATTCAACAAAGTGAACTGTATCGAAGGCATCGCTTTGACCTGGTGCAAAATGGTTCATTTCTTCATCCAGTATCTTCATCAGATATTTGTGTGTCCTCCCAGGGAGCGTGGGGAGGAAGTCTGCTCATGTCCAGAAGACACAGGTGGAAGCTGGATGGAGTTGACAGGCAAGACACGGTTTCTCTTTTGTTCATATAACATGAAGAGGCAGATATTTAACTTCATATTCTCTTTTTGTCCGGCAGGGCAACTCTGTAACATGGAACCCTCACAAGATGATGTCCGTCCCTCTGCAGTGCTCCGCGCTGCTGGTCAGAGAAGAGGTATCACCATGACGACATCCTGGTTGGGTTTATTTTCTCATTTACATGAATTAGGGATAAAAACACTCTGACTCTGACTTCACAGGGTCTGATGCAGAACTGCAACCAGATGCACGCCTGCTACCTGTTCCAGCAGGACAAACATTACGACCTCTCCTACGACACCGGAGACAAGGCGCTGCAGTGTGGACGCCACGTGGACATCTTCAAGCTGTGGCTCATGTGGAGAGCTAAGGTACGGCCTGCTCTGCAGGTTTTTAGGGAACCTCATTTATATTACTCTGGCTCTGATTGTGTCTAAGATGATGATTAATCATAATAACACCATAGACAGGTTAGGCCCCATAAAGAAACATTTGAAAAGAAAAAAAACACATATCTTTTTAAAGAGGACTTGTCAGACCGCTCCAGGTTTCTCTAAACCAGGGGTGTCAAACTCATTTTGCTTGGCGTTCCGGATTTGACCAATGTTTTTCTCGCGGGCCGCACGCTCAAATAACAAAAACGGTGCAAATTTTTTTTTTCTAATTCTTTTTTTTTACTATTGTTATCTAATCCAATATCAGTTTAGTTAATTTTAAAGGAAATATGCACTTTGTTTACACTCTAATTATGTAAGGATCTTTTCTTGAAATTTCTCGTTTTTTTTCAATTATGTAAGATACTTTTAACATCCTTTTACAAAGATAAAACAGAAACGAGTATGTTTTTTTTATATTTCGCTTTTTTATAGGAAATTTAATTAAAAGCAAAATCTTTCTTAGTACATCCGAGAGTGTTTCTTTGTGATTTAGAGATTTTTCCAGTACAATTAAGTGTATTTATTTTTAAAAATTGCGCGGATATTTACGCCAGTGTGCCGAAAAAGTCAGCACTTCTTTTTTAACCGTTTTACTTTGGTCACTATCCTCGTATTCAAAACTGAAAATCTCCGAATAAATATCTTCTATCATCTTTTTTAGCAATGATATTTTTCCTGCGAAAATATATAATAGTAGTCAGTTAATAAAAATAAACGACCGTCTACAAAGAAATAAAATCGGCAAATGCATTCTAGAAAACTAAAAAAATGTCGAAAACTGCTCTCTTTGTGGAATATCGATGGATTTGTAGTAGAAATATATTATCGGATATGCTGCGATTCATGCAAATTATTTATGCCTTCCTTTTTAGTAAATTAACATTTCGCTTTTTTGCGTTGGAAACTTCTCGCGGGGCCGCATGAAAATCTCTCTCGGCCGCATTTGACACCCCTGCTCTAAACCTTCTAAATATTTGTGGATTTTTTTGTTAACCCAGAACAAAAAATGAAGGACTATCATATGAAGTTCAGCAGAAAGGAAATCGCTCTTATTTCCATCGACTTACTATAAAACACTTGAAGTAGATATGATTGTTTTATAACTTAGTTCCAGAATCCTTTTCTCTGTGGTCAGTTTCGCTCATCACCAATTTCCTGAAATTTCAAAACTTAAAGTTTGTCAGTTTTAGCTGAAATGTTTCCCGCTGGAGATCTAAAATCGTAAACGTTCTCTCTTGCAGGGCACCATTGGCTTCGAGCTCAGATTGACAAGTGTTTGGAGCTGTCCGAGTACCTCTACAACAAAATCAAAGACAGAGAAGGATACGAGATGGTCTTCGATGGAAAAGTACGTTTATCCTTCATCCTCCAAAGGGACGATTCATTTACAGAGAGAGAAAAGCAGAAAACACGACTCCATGTTGCTGGTTTCCCCTCGTGCTATAAAAGGCAGTTTGATTGGCGTGCAGCATGCTCCGGCTTTGTGTTGGATGGAAGCCATTGTTACCTCTAGCTGCTGGTATAATGTCCCGCTATTATGTCTAATGAATAGCGTAACAGCCCGTAATTGCTCATATGCATACGAATGGCTCGGCGTCTGAAATATTCTCTGCAAAAGCTCAAACTCCAGCACAAACATATGTGGGTATGATGGGGTCGTGAAGCCAAAACTGCTCCACAGGAAGAGTGCTTGGACACCCAGAGTGAATCGTAATTAAAGGACTTAAATGCTTGCAGGCTTATTGTCTTCCTGCTGAGAGCTAGAAATGCTAAGAGCTTCAGTTTGAGGAGAAAACGACAACTCTTGAGGGCAATGACCCAGGTGTCTGCCTGCCCGAGCCTCCCACCCGGCTGGTGCATCAATCTGCCACAGCCCAGCGAGCCCAGCTGTATGAATGAGGCTGCTGGGATGTTAGTGAGCTGAGGGGAATGAATGGCTTTCTGCTCGCAGCAGCCCGACAGTCAGGCAGTCGTGTCCGGGAGCGGCAGCGGAGCTGCATCCTGAGAGTACGTGAGGAGGAGGCCGGCTACCCGCGGGGAGCATCTAATGGATTTTTACTTTGTGACATGAATTGCTATTTTCGGTCAAGCTTGGCTTTGGTTTATGCTTTCACCTCTTTTTGTCTTGAGGTTTCTGAAACCTAAAAGCAGAGAAGCCCAACGCGATGCACAGCAGGTCAACTTTCCAAATGGGGAAAAAAAATGTGAAACAGAGTCTTCTTTTCTTTTTTTCCTCATTTTTAACTTGACTATGAATTAATTTACAGGAATGTTTCCCAACAGCCCTGATTTTAAACCTGCTCTAAACATCCTGATTGGAAGAAAATCATTTAACTCTGCAATTAAATATAATTCCCAAGTGTTTTATGCAGCTATTGTCTAAAACAAAGAATGTGAATTAATCCTAAAATAGTTTGAACTGTTTACAGGACTGTCTCAGAAAATTAGAATATTGTGATAAAGTTCTTTATTTTCTGTAATGCAATTTAAAAAAAATTAAAAACAAAAATGTCATACATTCTGGATTCATTACAAATCAACTGAAATATTGCAAGCCTTTTATTATTTTAATATTGCTGATTATGGTTTACAGTTTAAGATTAAGATTCCCAGAATATTCAAATTTCTTGAGATAGGATATTTGAGTTTTCTTAAACTGTAAACCATGATCAGCAATATTAAAATAATAAAAGGCTTGCAATATTTCAGTTGATTTGTAATGAATCCAGAATGTATGTCATTTTTGCATTACAGAAAATAAAGGACTTTATCACAATATTCAAATTTTCTGAGACAGTCCTATATACTGAAAATACTATATGTTGCTTGATCTGTTAATGGCGTAGTTCTCACCATATCTTTTACTCTACCAGACAATTGAACTTCCATATAAATCAAATTAAAAGGTCTGCTGTAAAAGATTTTTTTAGACATTTGAAATTACTTAAACCCGTGTTGAACTGAACTGTGGACTAAGACAGTTTTGAACAAACAAATATCTGCATTTTTTTACTCCTTAAACTTTCTAAAAAGGCTTGTCACTTTAGTGTGAAGGTATTTTATGGAAAATAATTGATTTGTTTTATTACTTTTTATAATTGAGTGCACTTATGTCTCAGAGTTGAAGAAAAAAATAGGGACCAGTTCTAAACAATGAATATATAGAGACCTTTTGGCAGTTTAACTTTTTTTTTTCATTAGATAGATATTAAGAGACAAGACAAAAAAAATCACAGCAAAGCACCACTGACCTACTGAAGAAAAAAACCTCATTTTCCAGCACATCAACAGGAAAGGAAGTAAAAGTATATTCACAAATAAACAATCACTTGTCACCTTTTCCACTTGTATGTGCCCAGTGAGCGTGGATGGCTGCGTGATATACGTTTACGGTAGTATGATCCGGTTCCGAGATCTTTAAATGTGAATGTGAGTGGAGCTTGGTTTTGTTTTAAATGCTGTTTTAGAACAAAGATAGACAAACGTGTTCATCGTCTGGAAGTTATTCCTCTTCTGCAGCCGTTTTTCAGTGAACAGCTGGTCAACTTTAGCAATGATTCTTGGTTAATGTTGTGTTGTCAGTGTTTCTTGTTCCTGTAGCGCAGTTAAAGGCACTCTATGTAACAATATCTGCTTTGACCACATGAGGGCGTACAGATCTGCTCCAGTACGTCTCCTAATTCCACTTTATCACACTATGTTAAGAACTCTGTAACTTTGTTTAGAAATGTGCTACATAAAGAAAGTAACACATTAACTTGCTTGTGTTTTGCTGCCTCCATGTGGCCAGAATTGATTCTACCACATAAAGTAGTTTTAATTAAAACGCCTAAAATAAAAAATTATTGATAATTTTCAAGTGGTATTATGATGCAAGTTTCATTTATGAGTAAAATCTGGTGACGTTTTCCTTTCAAATTAAGATTTTGAATTTCTGACACCCATATACCAAATATATGGTTTTAAGCACGTAAAAGTTGTTTCTTGTATAATATTTCCCCTTTGAAAAGTGACATTTTTGAGGGCATTTTAAACTTTTCAGTACTTACTCAAGTAAAGTTTGTGTGCACTTTTGCAGCCTCTGCTGTTTCCATCTGTGTTACCGTTCTTCATCTTATCGCCTGTGTTTTCCTTCAGCCGCAGCACACCAACGTCTGCTTCTGGTACCTCCCCCCGGGGATGCGCTACATGGAGGACAAAGAGGAGAAAAAGAAACGCTTGCACAAGGTGGGTGAGCGTAGATAAGAGGTCCGGCTCCGCTATCTGCACCTTCCACCTGCCCTACAAACCCAGCTATGGCGTCACATCCCTCTAATGAGGGCCGGCTTACAGCGAGGAGTTTCCCAGAGGAAGGGTTAAAAAGAAGTACTGCTATTCGTTTTGTTAATGTCACGGCCATGCTATGAATCCCGCAGCAGCAGGGGCCGATAATTGACAATTAGGACAAACAGATGGCATGTGCACACCGCTCTCCCTGCCGCTCTAAAACCACTTGCCATAAATCGTTGCCATCTTTGTCATAAATCTGCACATGCAGGTGTTTCTTTTTGTTTTCTGAAGCATGGCTGAAATTAGACCAGGGGTCGGCAACCTGCGGCTCTTTAGCGCCGCCCTAGTGGCTCTTGGAGCTTTTTCAAAAATGTTTGACCTTTTTTTCCTTTTTTTCTCTTTTTTTCTTTTTTCTTCTTCTTTTTTTTCCTTTTTTTCTCTTTTTTTATCCTTTTTTCTCGCGACATTTCGACTTTTTTCTCAACATTTCGACTTTTTTCTCGACGTTTCAACTTTTTTCTCAACATTTCAACTTTTTTCTAAAAATTTTGACTATTTCCTCGAAATTTTGACTTTTTTCTCGACATTTCGACTTTTCATTTTTTGCGGCTCCAGACATATTTGTTTTTTGTGTTTTTGGTTCAATATGGCTCTTTCAACATTTCTGGTTGCCGACCCCTGAATTAGACCAATGTCATGTGTCGCTGACTGGACGCACCGATTGGTCAGCTTGCTCATTTCTTTTCCCGCAGACTTTGCAAATCAGGGATGAAGTCATGCTAACCGATGAGTTATCAGTTTCCATTTGCTCTAACGACTTCTTTTAAGAGGGACAACACGATCTGGAGAGTGGTCAAGAGTGATTTGATGGAAATAAGCACCAAAGTTGATTATTTTATGGCAGGCTTTGCCAACAGCGACAGGACACCTGTTAGAGATTTAACAGGAACGACTGATTACGTGCATATTCTGACTTTACTCTGACACTTAAACCAACTCTGGTTCCCTGTGGGGTTAGCTAAGCGTTAAAAGTCCTGTCTGATTTATCAACTTAATGCTCCCAGATTTATTAAAATTCTTGCCCGATTATGCAGTACTTTGGGGTTATATGAGTCACCGTTAACTTAAGCCCTGGAGATGAAGCTGCAGCAGATTGTCACTATAACTGACTGAATCTCATGCCGGTCCCATGAATTTGTGTCATGACAAAGCAAGCTAATTAATCATTTCTAACTTCCTTTTTAAACATCCTACATCCTCCCTAAAACCAGACGCACCAGCCCTAAAAGATATTCCAGAGTCGTGCATGGAAGTGTCCGTGTAAGCCCACGCTGGTAGAAACAAGAAGTCTGGGTTTCAAACTTTAAATTGAGTCTGTCACCATTCATCACAGAGCAAAATCCGCACGGCCATCAAGGCTCTGCCGAGCACAAAATAAACGACTCTGAGCGTTTTCACTCGAGGAGATAACCCCTCTACTGGCAGCAGTCACGGCCCTCCGTGTCCTTCTGGTGTCAGATTTAACCGTCAGACTGGCGGGAGATAATGAACCGCGCGGACCGGGATCACAATAATCTGAGGAGACACGTCGTCTGTGTAGCCGCTGATAAACTAAGCAGACAAAGCCAATGAAGGAGGACAACTATACATATTGAGTGATGTAAAAATACTGCCTGATCTTTTGAGTTCAGCTCTACACCCGTTCACAGCCAACTCAAACACGTTACCGTCCAAAAACAGTCCAATTAAAGACAATCCAGTTCAGTTCAGGTGATTCATAATATCCCTGGTCATAAAAATACAGCACAGCAAAATAGCCAGACAGTTATGGGCTCAAATTAATGCCATAAGTATTTTGTATCTGTAAAAAAACTTTGTACTTGTAGAAATATTTTGTGCGTGTGCAAAAAATATTTGTACTTGCAAAAAATATTTGTACTTGTAAAAATATTTTGTTCGTGTGCAAAAAATATTTGTACGGTACTTGCAAAACAAAAAGGTTTGTAGCTTTTGTAAAAAAAAGTTTGTAGCTTTGTAAAAAGTTTGTAGCTTTGTATCTAGAAGTACAAATATGTTTTGCAAGTACAAATATTTTTTGCACACGCACAAAATATTTCTACAAGTACAAATATTTTTTGCACACGCACAAAATATTTCTACAAGTACGTTTTTTTACAGATACAAAATACTTATGTCATTAATTTGAGCCCATAGACAGTCTGCATTGAATTCTTTTTTTTTTGTAATTCAAAGTTTTTATTATTTTTTCATTATTGCAACACACAAAACGAACATCAAACACAACAGACAGAAATAGCAAAAAAAAAAAAAATGGGAAATAGAAAAAAAAAAAATTTGAAATTTGAAAAATCTAAAAGTAAATTCACTAAAATTAAGACAGACAGGCAGGTAAGTAAGTCCAATTAACACATCTGTCTACTAAAAGTATTCCATTTTTCTTTTACCATATCATTTTCACAGTTTAATCTTCCCAGCATCTTCTCACACGCCACTGTCTCCATCATCTGTGTTTTCCACATACTCAGTGTGGGGGCTTGTGGTTCCTTCCAACACCTCAGAATAGTCCATGCACATGTTATTAGGCCAGTTTTTAATATTCTAAAACAATATTTGTCCAACAGAGGTACCACCGTTCTGTCTCCAGGAGTTCACAATTGAATGATTTACTCATACATTCTATAACTTTTTCCCATAAGGGGAGGATCTTAGAGCATTCCCATAATCTGCATTGAATTCTTACGTCAGTTAGTCCCCCATCCTGAACTAAAGCACAAGGCGACAGTGGGACAAACAAACGAATGAAGAGAAAGAAAGAGACTCAGGCAGAGGTTGGAAGTCTGAAAGAGAAAGAGAGTACAACAAATACAGAGAGATGAGTTCAGGGTAATCGGGTTGTGAGACGGGAAACGATAATAATGTTAATTGCAATGATAATAACATGGAGGAGAGAAGCTAGTGCATCAAGGGAGGTTCCCAGCGGTCTTAGATCTGAGTGTGTCACATCAATATGTAGTCCTAAATATGATGTGCACTCATCAACCATTTTGATAGGTACACCCAGTACTCGAGTTGTTAAAAGAAAATCAGGGGGGATGGTGGATTTTATCATATGGGGACAGATAATTTGTGCTGATAACAAATAATATATTATATTACAAATAATAGCAGTGACCAAAACAGCTGCAGAAATACTGCAGGAATGACATAGCAGCAGTTAAATGCAGCCTTCTCTAAGCTTTAAATATCCACTGGGCTTACATCAAATACATCAAAACACAACAATAAAAAACACTTTTCTGAACTTATCAATATGATTCTGTCCTTCACAGGATAAGTAAAATGGATCACTGCAAAAACTCAAAATCTTAACAAGAATATTTGTCTTATTTCTAGTTAAAATGTCTCATTTTAGCAAAAAAAATCTCATTACACTTAAAACAAAACTCATCACTGGAAAAAACAACAATTTTTCACCTGTTTCAAGTAGATTTTCACTTAAAATCCAGATGGTGCTAAATTAACATGGCTGTTTCACTTGCGGGATGCAAGATTCACGCAATTATAATAATAATTCTGGCTCCCTGCTGCTGTGGGCTGAGCGGTGTCTTCCTGCTCAAAGATGCCCCTGGTGGTTGTTTGGCTACACTGCAGCCTCTGGTGACCCCCCCCTCCTCCCCCCTCGAACAAGAGACGTGATTCTCACATGAGATCTTGTGAGAATCATGCGTGAGTGACTTCGCATGGAACTTTACCCATCTGTAAGTAGAAAAATCTGCCAGTGGAACAAGGTTTTTTTGCTTGTAATAAGAAGATAAATCTTGTCCCACTGGCAGATTTTTCTACTTATTTCAAGTGAAAATTTACTTGAAACAGGTGAAAATGGTCAAATAAGTTATTTTTCTGGTTTTATTTTTCTGGTGATGACTCTAAGGGCCCGATTTACTAAGATCCTAAATAAAGAGTACTAAATTGCGTGTGCACTGAAAAAGTTTGCGCGTGCTGTTGTTGTGTGTTTTGCGGGTGATCAACTAAGATTGCGTGCGCAATTGATAACAGGTGCAAACCTCAGTATTTAAATGAGGTGTTGCGCGTCTTACGGTTTGCGGCGCAAACTTTGCGCCATGGAGAGTCTGGATGGAAAGCAGGATAGTTGCAAGCGCAAAATGAAATTTGACGAGTTGGAGTTAGAGATATTAGTGGAAGAGGTAAATTGTTGTGCCGTATTCAGCACCCCTGCCGTGAAAAGCACCCCCTCGTATATTCAATGATAAGTAGACCAAGAAAAAAAACAACACACTGACACTTCAATATATTTATATATACACACTCACACAAACACATACTTAGGAGTTTATATTATATATATTTACAAATATTATGGAAGACAACACAGTAAGCAGGCTATTAATTAATGACATCAATAACCATTTACCCGATTTTTTTTTTTTTTACCCGAATCCATGAGCGCATTTAAACATGAATCATTAACACAAAACTGGACGCTAAACAGAACACGACACGGAATGAGAATATCATTTTTGTCAGACGAGGGGGTGCTTTTCACGGCAGGGGTGCTGAATACGGCACAACACCGGGGTATGACTGCAGAACAAGTATAGGCGCACAATGAGAAACACTTTTTTCTCCATGAAAACACGTGATTTATTTATTATCACAAATAAAAAAATGAATGTGCCTCCTGTGGCAACCTTTTGCTGAATAATACTCGATTTAACATTAGAGTAAAATATTTCTCCTTTTGCATGTGGAGATTAGCACCTTCCTTTCGAACGTATTAAATACAGACGCAATCACAATCCACGCAATAACTTTCAGGCTTGGTAAATCTCATTGCGTGTGGTAAATGGACCAATTTGCATCTTCCCCTCCCAGTATTTAGCGCTTTCTGGCGGGTACGCCCCATATTGATTATTCATCAGGGCAAAAGTACCAAATGAATTGCGTGTGCAATTTTGCGCATTTGAGAGGCGCAGTCCTCTTTGCACGCTGTTAGTAGATCAGCTGGCACTTTGGTTTCGGGTGCTGTCAAGTTTGCACACGTTTTTACACACGCAAACCTTTAGTAAATCGGGCCCTAAATGTTGAAATAGCAGTAAAACCACATTCATTGATGAAATGACATAAGGGATGGAAAGGGGGGATGGCAGTTTTACAGGGGGGATGATTTTGACCGTTTTTATTTCAGGGGGGGTGCCATCCCCCCTCATCCCCCCTCAACTCCAGTACTGGGTACACCAGGTGAACCTATCAAAGTGGTGGATGATTGTGCTTCAAAAGCAGAACCATGTGACATGAATGAGAACAGATATATCTGAAGTTATACGTTTTTATGCCAATATGCCTAAATCGTGGTCCCATAAAAAAATGATGTTTTTTGTTGTTGTTTCTAATTCAAATGGCACAAGCTCACAGCACATCTGTGCCATTTCAGAGGAAACTAGAACTAAATAAAAGATCATCTCTGCAAGTTCAGCCCAAAGGAGCCTGAAGGGGTAAAACGTAAATGATTTTATCATAAATGAGATGACAAAAAGCACACAAGCTGAAAGATTTAGGAATGTAGGGCCGCCAACATTTTTATACGTGAATATCAGGAGGCAGACACACATGTTGGCTTTAAAACACACCGTGGAAGTTTAGAGCAGCTCGTATGCCAACAATCATTTTGTGGCAGAAAGTCAAAAAAATCTCCAAACCCTTGTTTTGCTCGAAACACTGGCATCCAGCCGACCGCATCGTTCACGACTACATCATTACTCTGCTGCAGCAGGTCAGCAGTGGGCCCCTTAACAACGCTTTATGAAGTGCTCAAAGACCGTAACGAGAAGTCTGAGATGTTTATTTGGGCTCTGAACTCCCCAGATACCAATCTCAAGGCATCTGTGGGGGTTAAGCCAAATCCACAGGGCCTAAAGGATCTGTTGCTGACACCCCGATGCCATATTGGCCACAGCTTAGAAGGAGGACCACCTCAGTATTAAGTGGGTAGTCATTAGGAATGGGCGATATTTTACCATTCACGATATACCGTCAAAAAAATTCCCCACGGTAAGAATTTGTCATCTCACGGTAAAAATGATAAATTCCCGTTGATGTTTTTGTGTAAAGCTGATTTATGATTCTGTGTTAAATCCACACACAACGTACGTGAAGGAAGGAAGGAAGGAAGGAAGGAAGGAAGGAAGGAAGGAAGGAAGGAAGGAAGGAAGGAAGGAAGGAAGGAAGGAAGGAAGGAAGGAAGGAAGGAAGGAAGGAAGGAAGGAAGGAAGGAAGGAAGAAAGAAAGAAATGAGTAAGAAAGAAAGAAAGGAGTAAGAAAGAAAGAAAGAAAGAAATGAGTAAGAAAGAAAGAAAGAAAGAAAGACAGAAATGAGTAAGAAAGAAAGAAAGAAAGAAAGAAAGAAAGAAAGAAAGAAAGAAAGAAAGAAAGAAAGAAATGAGTAAGAAAGAAAGAAAGAAAGAAAGAAAGAAAGAAAGAAAGAAAGAAAGAAAGAAAGAAAGAAAGAAAGAAAGAAAGAAAGAAAGAAAGAAAGAAAGAAAGAAAGAAAGAAGGATAAATTCCCGTTGATGACGTTTTTGTGTAACAAACATGGTGGATCTGAGAGCGTGATACATTTATAGTTACAAAGATGGAGTTGAATTGGTATTTTTTTTAACGTCATTTTTATCGTTATCGGGATAAATGCCAGAAATGATCGTGATACATTTTTTAGTCCATACCGCCCATCCCTATTTGGTGCCCATCGGAAGAGGTGTATGAAAAGCCTACTCATCTAGAATCAATTGAAAGAAAGAAAGAAAGAAAGAAAGAAAGAAAGAAAGAAAGAAAGAAAGAAAGAAAGAAAGAAAGAAAGAAAGAAAGAAAGAAAGAAAGAAATGAGTAAGAAAGAAAGAAAGAAAGAAAGAAATGAGTAAGAAAGAAAGAAAGAAAGAAAGAAAGAAAGAAAGAAAGAAAGAAAGAAAGAAAGAAAGAAAGAAAGAAAGAAAGAAAGAAAGAAAGAAAGGAAGGCGGGTCTGAGAGTGAGGAGCTTGAGTCATTCCAGTTTTGCAGTACAGGTGTAACTCATTTAATTGGTTTTTATCAATTCAATGTAATTGGTGTAGTTTAGTAGTATTTAGTATCTTTTAGAGCAGTGATTTGGCTCCAAAGACTGAATGTGGTGATAGATTTATAGTTACAAAGGTGGAGTTGAATTGGTATTTTTTCTATCGTCATTTTTATCGTTATCGGGATAAATGCCAGAAATTATCGTGATAAATGTTTTAGTCCATACCGCCCATCCCTAATGGATGGATGGATGGATTGATTGATTGATGGATCCATACAGAAAACTTAAAATCATCCCAAAAGGCAGAACGATAAACAGCTGTAAGATTGTGTTTGTAACCTGAATATCTTTGTCCTTTAAACATGAGATTGGGATCTTTTCCATGTCTGCTTCCTCAGGCCCGCAGTCTTTCCACGACCTTATAATCTCCTCTCTGTTGTCTGTTTTCTCGCCTGATTTTCTGCTCCCGGGGCGACACTAATTCATCCTCCTTGTCCTGCCCGTTGTCAGGTGGCTCCAGTGATAAAAGCCAGGATGATGGAGTACGGGACGACCATGGTCAGCTATCAACCCCAGGGGGACAAGGTCAACTTTTTCCGCATGGTGATCTCAAACCCCGCCGCCACCTTCGAGGACATCGATTTTCTTATCGAGGAGATTGAACGCCTCGGCCACGATCTATAAGACTCGTCTCCCCAAAAAGCTCCTGTACTTATCCCTCTTGACGGATGAAATGCTTGTCGTGAATGTACTGGTAAACATTTTCTTTTCTCTCTTTCCTGCAAAAGTCACATATTTAAGAGTATATTTGAGAAAAAGATCTAAAGATGTATCCATATATCATGTCTTGCAGCTTTGCTGTGGGCCGCTTTGGTCCAGAGCCGTGTAAAAGTGCTTCTGTCTGCCTTTCTTATAGTGTAGTGGCTCCCACAGTAGTGTGAAGTGATGTAAATTTATATGTACCTTTTTGTGATATGAAAAGCTTGTAAGTCAATGAGGAAGAGTTTTATTTTTGGATCATTTCTCATATGCTAAGTATGTTGTTAGGTGCCAAATGTGGTTCTGTTTCTGTTGTAGGTTCGACATTTTAAACTACCAATTGAAAAGAAAATTAGCACTCGACTTTACCTCAGCTTAATCAACTGCCTTTACATCTGCACACAGTTCGTCACGTGGTGATTTTGGACAAAACATCTCTTACGCGGTGTTATACAGTGCCAAAGGCAATCATTTAAAAACGTGTCCCAACCACTTAAGATGTGTAAGCATGCAAAGAAAAGGAGAGTATTTCCACCAAAATGACATAACAAACAGATTAAAACACCGTCCTTCTTACTAGTGTGTTAAAGTCATAAAAAAGGGGTTTTTAAACTATTTTTGTTGATGTCATGAACTTGCTTCATGGAAGTTATCGGCTGTAAATGTATTTGTTCGATAGTGGTGGAGCTATAATCCTTATGTTTTCTAGTTTTTCCAGTTATTTGAAAGTATGTCTTTGCTGTAGTTGCTGCTCTTTTATATCGGTGGAGTCACGTCACCTGTCCTGAAGCACAAGAAAGTTTAACATTCTTAGGTATCACTGATGTCAGCCCTCTGTTTTTAAGCAGCAGACACGTTGAAGTGCAGCCTCAGCGTGTCGGCTGCTCCTCGGGTTCAACACGTGCACGAATGACGATACTGAGACGCCATGTGCTGTAATCCTTCTCAGTTGGTTCCAATCAAAGTTGTTTGGTGGGATATTTATACACATATTGATTGATTCTGCAGCCAGGCCAGCTGACTCTCTGCTGATGCAGACGCTCAAAGAAATATCTTAAAAGGTTTGTGAAGTTTCAAATTTCACGGTTTCTTGTCTATGGAGTCTAGGAGGTAATGCTCAAAGGGTTATTGCAAAAAAGGCAACCAGGCTTCTTTTTCTCTGTTCTTGAAAATGTTACAGCTTGCATCCAGAAGGTTTCACCAGAGTTTATAAAAAGTTGAAATTATAAGCAAAATCGCTGACACACATGTCACTTTTGTGGGTCATAAGAGTCTGAAAGAGAGTCCAGTTGCCTTTTTATTCAAGCCTTTGAGTGTAACCAGATGACCGGGAATCTGCACCAGCAGACCTGGGAGTAAGACTGGTTTACTAGCTGGTGGAAGTGGAAAACCGTTGAAAATCCAAGCCCTGCATGTCAATTCTGCTGGTATTTGCAGCCCGTACGTACTTTCATGGGAGAAACCTTCTATCCATCTCTTATCGCTACCCACTTCTTTCTATCCAGGGTCCCTGGGATCTGCTAGAGCGTATCTCTAGAGGATCTTCATCCTCTAGAGGATCTTCATCCCCTAGACCTAATACAGCACTCAACAATCACAGGCTAGCATTTTTCTTCAGTGAAAAGTACAGAAGAGAACAATTAATGCTTTCTTTTAAAGACTTCAGAACAAAAGCTTTCGCTTTTCTACCAACTGGCATCCGCTCAATGGATCTTTGGTCTGCTTAGGGCTGGGCGATTTTGGACAAAATAAAATCCTGATTTTTTTCTCTGAAAACCCGATTTTCGATTTCGATTTTTTTGGTAAAACTACAAAAGACAATGGAATAAATTGTTTCAAATATTTTATCTTTATTTTTAAAGAAAAATAGCAAACAAATTTCCCTATTGGGAATGAAGTGCAATTGAAAGATACTGTAAAGTGACAACATTTACAATTTTCTTGACCAAACAAAGATGACTAGACGAGCTCTGTCTGTAATGCAGCCAGCTGCAAAAAAGGAAAATCGATTTTCCGATTTTCCTTTTTTTAACATCGTCTTGATTAATAAATCCGCTTTAGATTTAAAATCGATTAATCGCACAGCCCTAGGTCTGCTAATGATCAACAAGTTTTGCGTCTAATCTTATTTAAGAAAGCCTGTCCTCTTCCAATATCTTTCAAATCTCCTGTCGTCTCCCGGTAAATGGTTATCAAGTCTTGGCTCATTGAAATATGCAGCTGGTGTTGGTGCTAATTCTCCCACAAGAACTGCAAAACATAATTAATGATTGTTACTTAAACCTTAGTCAAAACAAAACCCTCAAATGAGTGAGGAACGGTAGTTGTGGTAATTTATAGCATGCATTGCTTATAAACCTGAAATATTAAGGATTATAACTTTGAATCTGACAAACTCTCACCTTATACAGATATTTTAACAGTCATATTTTGGGTGTTGACTTACTGAAAGATCTATAAGAAGAGGGGATCTTGAGAATTAGGCAGCAGGGCAATAATGACATTTTCCTTTTCGCTGGATTAGACGTTAATGTACACGAGACATCGCACGACTCAAATCCTTGTGGGTCGATTCAACGGCTGATATTCCCCTTTGTATTCATTCACAAGCAATATCTGAGTAAGGGTCCAATCCAAAAAGCTTCAAAAGAGACAGCGTGTTCAAAATGTGGGTTAGTTAAAGGCGATCGAGTATCCAGACCAAGCACACGGCAGCGTGCAAAAACAAATTGCTCATTGTAGGTGGGTTGGTTGTTGAAACATGAGCTCCTGATTAAACAAGCAGAGGTTCTGTAGCATTTTCACTAGAACAAGTTAGAAAAGCACAATTTGCTCAGTCAGTGTACAATCACTTATGATCATAGATTGTAAATAGTATTTCAAGATGTCCTAAGTACATATCATTGTGTATACATATGTGTATATAAGGCATATAACCAGAGACTATTTGTGGGGTAAAGTTAATCATATTTTCTCTATCTCTGATATAGATGCCCTGTATTTTTCATCTTATTAGTCCAAAAGGCTTTTTCATGTGTGTAAGTATGTATGTCAGATACTTTGTGATCTTCTAGCTATTTCAAAGAAAAACATGTTTCAGGGACTGGCTTTAAAGAAACCGACCGATTTCACCTTGAAATACTGACACGTCTCACTCAGCAACGCGAGACTCCGGTGTTTGGGTTTTAAATGATTATGCAAAGCCATTTTTGACTCTGAATCTCCGTGTTTTTTGTGCACAAGTGATACTTGACAGTATGTGCCGACGTGTACCTTAGTGTGTTTGTAAATGTGTTGCCTTAGTCGAAATTTTTCCAGTATCGTCTAGTTTTCCTCCAAAGAGGAGGTCGTGCACTTTAAAAGTATACACCTGATCTAATAGCGTGCAATGTCCGATGGTTGTCCATGAGTTGATGTTTTAAAAAGAAAATATATATATATATGCTCAAAAATATGTAAGCTTAAGCTCTTTGGTCTGAATGTGTCATGAATCAAGGGTCTGTTTGAAATGAGAGCGTTTAGGGGTTTTTTCTCTGACGTTTGTAGATACTTTAAAGCCTATTGTTTCAACAGAGAGTAGCCTAAAGTTTTAAATATTCACTGGCCTAAATTTCTGTTCATTCCCTGGATAAAAGTGGCAGACACTGTGACACAGGCAACATCAGAATTACACCTCGTTTCCACTTGCGTCCTTCAGTCCGTCTGTTACTCCAGGTGCATATTCTGTATTTTCTACAGATGGACGGAGGGCAAGTGTAAACGAGGGGTTAAACGGGGACACGAGAACCTAAGCGCGGGAGACTTGAAAGCCAGACACTTTATTTTTCTCGCTGCTGCTGCTAGATTTGCTTCCTTTGCACGTGCATGCAACGCCTTGCCTGCCCAGCTTGTTTGATGTACACTCTCCTATTTATCTCTATATAAATATATATATATAAATATTTATACCTGTATACAGTACGTGTAGCACCTGTAATTAGCTTTAGTGTCCTATATAGCTTAGCCTGTAGATTAGTGCCCTGTCGCTCTAGCCTTTACATGTGATCTCTGTCTTGGGCTTTTCCTGTAACGTTTCTCTGTGCTGCTAGCATGCTAACCTCGCTTCGCTTCGTATCCCTCCTCACGCTTGAAACTACTTTCTCTTTCTTCTGTCTTTCTTGCTTGAACACTGTCGCAGCTTTGAGTGTTATATATTTACATATATATATATATCCGGTATATACGTGTAGTCCCTCAGCATGTCTCTCTCTGAACGCTCCTCTCTGCTCTGCACCTGTATGACCTTTTCTATCTCTTTCTCTTCTGCTTCGCTTGAAAACGTTTTACTCGTGCGTTCCTGTATATACGAGGTGTCTTGGCTTCCCGCCGTTGTCCTGTTTCGGAGTCGGAGTCGTTGCCTCGTGTCACGGTGCCGCAGCTTCACTGTTTCTGCTTTGGTTTTGCTTGAGGCCCTTGACTCTTATGTTATACAACGGAGGTAAAACACTAAGCAGAAGAACAGACCCCGGTTTGTCGCTTCGATGAAATCTTGTTTGTTTATGGGAACAGTTAAAACCCTCCTGTAGTGCTCTGAGTGCAGTTAAAATCAATGACTGTGGTGCAGTTTCTCTTCATATATTTGGAAAACTGCTGTACTGGCTTCTCAGACATTCATTTGTCTTAAACTACATGTTACTCTTTGGGGGAAAAAGAAATAAATATATTACCAAAACAAAGCTTGTTAATCCGTCTCCTTTTTTTGCTCAAGTCTACTTTTACTCAAGATAAATCAGTTTCAACATTTCCATTTAAAAGGAACCCTGCATATTAAGACATGTAGGTCTTAAAAGATAAATGTTGCTATCAATTATAACAATGTGATATAAAAAACCTTTTTGATGTCTTCGTTTTTATAAAATTTGAAAATATAATTTAACATGTAGGTCGCCATTGTTGTAGTGATTCTGGGTAGTGACGTCAGACGGTGGCTCCTGCTAGCCCCCGTCCACTGTTCTGACACCCAGAAACAGATGAAAACACAGCTAAACAGGTGACGGCGCAACAGAAACACAGATCAAAACACAGCCAAACATTAAGGTGACGGCGCACCTACAAAAAAGTAAAAAAAAGAAAAAAGAAAGTGCCGCACCATAAAGCATGAACTATAAAAACACCATAAAACTCAGATGGACTAACCGACCAAACGTTTAAACTAGCAGATAGCCGATGCTACAATAAAAACCCCAGCCAGATCTGCCGTCATTAAATTAAATAAAGATGTTCTTGCCTATTTGAAGCGAAGTCTGCGCCTCCCGTTTCGTCAAAGTCCCGGGCCAGTCCCCTTAGCCTCTGGTCTGTCATCACCCAGCACCGAGGCCAGTTTTAGGGGGGAGAGGGGTGGGCTATGCCCACTCAAACGTGCATATTGCCCACCGGCGTCTCCATCCCGGCGGCGGCAGCGAGAGCGCAGAGCGGAGAGCGGGTGGCGGAGCGCTGCGGGCTGTAGAGCCCCGGCTACGCCGTCTACGCCGTAGGCTACGCAGGCTACGGCGTAGGCTACGCAGGCTACGGCGTAGCCTACGCCGTCTACGCCGTAGGCTACGCCGTCTACGCAGGAGCCTAATGCACTGGTAAGGTGCGCACGACTTTGATCATTTTTGCAGATCTCCCGTGCATCACAGAACTTTGATCCAGTTTGCCTGAACCGAGACGTCTTATGGGCTCCCTCGTCAGCCTCCACGGCCGGGAGATGCTGCTCATCTATGTTTTAGATACCTGTCCCAGTTAAACTAACGCGGCTTATCTTCCCAGAGCCACCGTTCTACGTCATCGCCCCCAGAATGCATTACGCAGGTAAAACATGGCGCCTCCCACAGGTCAAAATATGTGATAAACATTGTAGATTTTTAAAGCAATTAGATTATTTTATGTGTTTCTAACAACATATTTTAGTATAAGAGAACAATTGTGGCTAATTAGGGACTACATGTCTTAATATGCAGGGTTCCTTTTAAGAAGTAAAAGCACACAGTGGTCACTGATATAACTTGAAGCTTATTGAAGTAATTATATAAAAAAATGTACTGAACTTTGACAAATAAAAATCATACGTTACTTTTGAATTGTGGTTCAAATGAGTCCTTTAAAAAATAAATAAAATAACAACTGGACTGGAAAAATGAGTTGGTACTCTCAACTTAATATTTCACTGCACAATCTTTTTAGGAAGTCTGTATTTCTTTAGCTTTCAATGACACTTCTGCATCTGTAGACGAGTATTTTGATCCCACAAAATTCAGCATTTGTCTCAGGTTTGAATGTTCTGCAGACTGCATGTTTCAGCTCTTTCCTCGGATGTTAGATAGAATTTAGATCAGGACTCACAGAAGGACACTAGAGAATAGTCCAATAGTAGTTTTTATGACAAAGCACAGTGTTATGTGAGCAGAGGTAAAATTGTTGCATAAGCGAGCTCTTGGATGGTAAAGTGGGGCATGAAAAAAGCCTCTGTCTTAGTACTACAAGGTAAGCATGTGGACGAGTTATGAAACAAAAGACAAAACAAGTAGATGTTCCCCTGATCCCTGACAAGGATTAAAAGACTAAAAGACACAAAATAACTGCAAACTATATAAATGAAACAAGTCAATACATTTCAGATAACTTTCTATGTCATTTCACTCCCATTTTGACTATTTTCTATCTGATTGTTGTTATCTTTTTTTTCCTGCTTTTATTACCTGTAATCTGTTTTTGGTCACTTACAGTAGGTTTAACCTTGCGGTGAGTGCCTGTTTTAAATGCATTGTGTGTGACATTCGTGTTATTTTGGTAAATTTTTGGTTGTTTTATCTTTTCTGGTTATTTTTCATCTGATCTTTGTATGTGATATTTTGTCCTTTGAATTTTGTATTTTGTCCACCTTTTTGAAATTCCTTGTAGTTGTTTCTGATCTTTGTTCACTTGGTATCTCTTTGTTGTGGTGTAGATAATTTTGTGACATTTAAGACATTTTCATGTTACATCACTTCTATTTACAATATGTTTAGATTTTTTTGTGCCATTCTTTGGTACAATATTTAGTCTGAAATGTCAGGACCAGACTGCGGGAGTGGACATCAGTGAGTATTAAATTTACTTTGACTTTATTTTCATTGCAGATATAATCATCCAAGAAAATCTCTCATTGTGCAGCGCAGAGGTAAAGCAATGATGTCAGTGGGTGGTTATAATCAAGATTAGATGGGAAATTATTGATCCCTCAGACAGCACCATATCAAGAAACGAAAGTTACGCCTGTAACTACGGTTCTATGAGTCCCGGATGACCGCCAGGCGGTGCTGTAAGCACTGGATATCTCCCCTCGCGCATGCGCATGTCGAGTACAATACCAACAATGTCACGTCACCCGTGACCCCTGCATGACCCCCGGAAGGGGTATATCTTCCGGGGTCAAGCATGGGATCGGCTCCTAGAATCTTCTCGCGAGAGCACGAGGATTCGGAGTGACCGGCAGGCCTGGCGGTCATCCGGGACTCATAGAACCGTAGTTACAGGCGTAACTTTCGTTCTATTTCGTCCCTACTGACCGCCAGGCGGTGCTGTAAGCACTGGATGACGAATACCAACAATGTCACATAGAATCCCGGTCACATACCTCACTGATCAGGGGCAGAAGGACCCGGGAGTAGAACCACGCCCAATGGTTGGGGAGTGGCGACATTGATCCGGTAAAACCTGGAGAACGTGTCCGGCGACGTCCACGAAGCTGCTGCGCAGATGTCCTCCAGAGGCACCCCCTTCAGGGCAGCCCAAGAAGCTGCGACGCTTCTGGTCGAGTGGCACCTCACCCCCACTGGTAAGGGGCGGCCACTGGCCCTGTAGGCGTGCTCGATGGTGTCCACCACCCAGTGGGACAGGCGCTGTCTAGAAATAGCGCGCCCCCTGTTAGGGCCACCATGACAGATAAAAAGCTGCTCCGACCGTCGCACAGGCGCGGTGGCAGCAACATAAGCAGTAAGGGCCCGTACGGGGCACAAAGGGCTTGGCCCACCCTCCGCAGGCTCGGGGTCGAACCGGGCAAGCTGGATAGGCCGATTAGCATGATCGCGTGGCAGGACCTTGGGCAGGAACGCCACGTTCGGCCACAACGTAACCCCTGAGCCATCCGGGTTCCACCTCAGGCAGTACCCGCTGACTGACAGGGCATGTAACTCACTGACTCGCTTTGCTGACGTCATAGCGAGGAGAAAAGCCGTCTTCATAGAAAGACACTTCAGGTCCACCTGGGCCAAGGGCTCAAAAGGTGGAGAAGAGAGGGCACCTAGTACCATAGACAGGTCCCACACCGGGGCCCTAGGGGTCCTCGGGGGGCGCAGCCTCAGAGCCCCCCTAAGAAAGAGAGAAACCAGCCGGTGGCACCCCACGGTGGCATTCTCGACCAGGGCATGTCGTGATGAAATGGCCGCCACGTACACCCGTAAGGTGGACTGAGCACGGCCATCATCCAGGAGGGACTGAAGGAACTCCAGGATCGTGGCCACAGGGCAAAGCATAGGGTCCTCTGCCCTGTCCGCACACCAGGCAGAGAATCTCCTCCACTTGCACTCATACTGGAGGCGGGTGGAGGGCGCACGAGCGTTCAAGATGGTAGCCCTGACGGGCTCAGTACAGCTTGACACTAACGGGTCGGGCCCTGCAGTGGCCAGACCCAGAGTTGAAGGCGACGGGGGTCGGGATGCCAAATCCGACCCCCCAGCTGGGACAGAAGGTCCCTCCGGTCGGGTAGGCGCCATGGCGTGCCGCAGCAGAGCCTCCGGAGTAGTGGGAACCACGGTCTCCCCGGCCAGAAGGGGGCCACCAAGAGGAGCCTGTGACCTCTCTGGAGGACCCTCTGCAACGTCGGAAGGATTAAAGGTAGTGGGGGGAACGCGTACAGGAGCCCGTCGGGCCACTCGTGCCCTAGGGCATCCTGACCCAGAGGACTGGTCTCCTCTGTCCAGGAGAACCAGAGGGGGCAGTGAGCCGAGACGCCCGAGGCGAAGAGGTCCACCACCGCTCTGCCGAAGAGGACCCAAATCATCCCCACTACCTCCGGATGAAGCCGCCACTCTCCCGGGGGAGGCTTGTGTCGGGACAGGAAGTCTGCCACCTGATTCCTGACCCCTGGCAGGTATATCGCCCGCAGGCTGAGGAGGCGAGGAGCGGCCCACGTCAGAAGGCCCCGGGACACCTGCAGCAGCTGTGCAGACCCGGTGCCCCCCTGGTGGTTGATCTGGGAGACAGTGGACACATTGTCCGACCGAACCAGTACGTGCCTCCCCCATAGGTGAGGTAAAAAGTGCTCGAGTGCTCGGTGTACAGCACGGAGCTCCAGCACATTGATGTGGCGTGTGCGGTCCCGCGCAGACCACTGCCCTTGGGCAGGCCTGCCGCGCCAAACAGCACCCCACCCCGAGAGGGAGGCATCTGCGGTGACAGTCTCCCGGAAGGAGGTGATAGTGCCCAAGGGCACACCCCCCAGCAGGAATGCCCCGTCTTTCCAGGGTGCCAGGGCATGGACACACACCCGCGACACCCTGACTAGCCTGTGCCTGTGCCTTTCGGCATCCAGGCGAAGGCTGTTCAGCCACATCTGCAGGGGGCGTAGCCTCAGCAGGCCCAAAGGCACAACAGCCGAGGCGGCTGTTAATCTGCCCAAAAGCTGCAGGAACTGGAGGTAAGGCAGCCGTCTGCCCCTCCTGAATCGGGGGAGGAGCCGCAGGATGTCGCTCACACGCCGCGGTGAGAGACAGGCCCTCATGGTCACCGAGTCGAGTACCAATCCTAAGTAGGCGACTCGCTGGGAGGGAGCCAGACAGCTCTTCCCTCTGTTCACTGTGAGCCCTAGTTTGGCCACATGCGACAAAAGGAGGGCCGTGTCTGCCACCACTTGTTCTCGGGACGGCGCGCATATCAGCCAGTCGTCCAGGTACGGCAGAACCTTCATACCCTGTGCCTGCAGGGGAGCGAGGGCTGCCGCCACGCACCTGGTGAAAACTCTTGGGGACAGGGAGAGCCCGAACGGGAGCACCCTGAACTGGTAATGGCGGTCCTGATAGGCAAACCTCAGGAACCGCTGGTGCTGTGCCGCAATCGGCACGTGAAAGTAAGCGTCCTGTAGATCTACCGTCGTAAACCACTCCCCCTGACCGACCGCACGCAGAACATCTGCTGTGGTCAGCATCCGGAAGGGCAGGGCCTTCATGTACCCGTTGAGGCCTCTCAGGTCCAAGATGGGACGAAGGCCGCCGTCTTTCTTGCTGACGAGAAAGTAGGTTGAGTAGAACCCCTGGGGCTGCAGCAGGGGGTCTACCGGCACAATGGCGCCCTTGGCCAGCAGGACGGACAACTCCTGAGTCAGAGCCAGAATGTTCGCCGGGTCTCTGATGACGGTCATCTTGACCCGGCCGGAGGTAGGGGGCCGGTGTCGGAACTGCAGTACGTACCCGTGGGTTAAGGTGGAAATTACCCAGGGGTCCGACGAGCAGGCAGCCCAGTGACTGAGCTGCTGCCGGGAAAAGCAGCCGACGACCGGCCCCGTGGCCCTAGCGCCGTCTCCCCCGGCCTCTGGACGTGCCGGGGGGGCGATGGTCGAGGCCAACACCCCGACGCTGCTGGGGCGGTCCGCGCACAGGGGGGCGAAACCCCCCGGCAGGCTGTCCAACGGGCCGTTGGGAGCTGCGCTGGCTCCTGCGGGCAGGAGGCTGGGGGCGACGTCCAGGGGCGGACGAAGGGCCCCTCGGTGTACTGGAAGCGGGCGCCCTCCTGTGAAGGTGCACCAGTCGCTGCCTGGTCTCATCGGCCAGGGCGGTGCGGTTCAGAGCTTCCAGGGCAGTTGCCCCAAACAGCTCCCCCGGTTCTGCCGGTGCCTGACGAAGAACCCTACGAGCAGTCTCTGTCAGGGGTGACTGCGCCAGCCAGACATGACGGCGCGTGTGCACCAGGGTGGACATCAGCCGCCCCAGTTCCCTCGTCTGGGAGGCAAAAGCCTGTAGGGACACATCACACAAGTCCCGTGTGGAATCATCCACCTGTGCATCCTGCAGGGAGGTGGAGAGGGCCAGTAGCAGATGAGAAAGGGTGTTCCCCAGCCGGCCGATGCGCGCCGCTGTTTCATAAGCCCTACAAATATGCCCATCAGTAACCCTACACTGGGTAGAGGGGCACTTGGGATCTGGCTTCAGAGCCTCATCAGGAGCCACTATCAGTGCTGCAATGGAGGGCTCGATGGGGGGCATGTGGTGGAGACCAGCCACTGCAGCGTCCTCCATCGCCGTCAGAGCACGGTCATCAGCTGTTAGCCTGGAGAGGGCTGTGACATCTCTCCAGCATGAGTGCAGCTCCCTCAAAAAATCCGACGAAGGCGGAATGGTGAATTCCACCGGAGAAGGATTGCGCCTGTGGAAGGCGCTAGAGGCCACCTCCGCACGCGGTGCATCCAGCTGCAAGTGTGCCAGGGCAGTGCGGATAATGCTCTGCACGGAGGAACAAACCGTCCCCTCCCGAGAGCTCTGGGCAGATGAGTGCGAGGAGAACCCCGAGCGCTGTGAGGCCGGGTCCCCTGATGACACGTTGAACTGGCTCGCCGAGGCTGCAATGGAGATTGCGTCCTCTGGCAGCGGCGGTGGTGACCCCAGAGCAAACTCTGGCACGGCAGGTTCCACCTGGCCAGTACCAGGTTGCAGATTGAGGAGGAGCGCCTTCATCTGCTCCATGTCGGCAGCCAAGCGATCTACCTTCGAGGAGAGCTGGCTCGTCATCCGCCGTCGTTTGGGGGCCCCCACCACTCTCTTCGCCGATCGCTTCAGCGAAGACCCCGGCTGGGATGAGGGGAGGCTGGCCGACGGCCCCGGCTGCTCAGGGCCCAGGCATGACACGCAGAGGTCCTGGTCAACCGCAGGATCCAGGGAGGCCATGCACCCTGGGCATGAACGCTCCATCACAGGGACCGGTGGGAGAGGGAGCGGACACGCTGCCGTCACCACGGATGTGCTGGCAGGAGAGAGGAGCGGACACGCTGCCGTCCACACGAATGTGTCGGTGGGAGCGGTCACGCTGCCGTCACCACGGATGTGCCGGTGGGAGAGGGGAGCGGACGCGCTGCAGTCACCACGTAGGTGTCGGTGGGAGAGGGGAGCGGAAACGCTGCCGTCACCACAGCGAGCACGCTGCCGTCACCACCAATATGAAGGCGGGAGAGGGGAGGGCCACGCTACCGTCAGCACGGATGTGTCAGTGGGAGAGGGGAGCGGAAACGCCGCCGTCACCACAGCGAGCACGCTGCCGTCACCACCGATATGCAGGTGGGAGAGGGGAGCAGCCACGCTACCGTCAATACGGGTGTGTCAGTGGGAGAGGGGAGCGGAAACGCTGCCGTCACCACAGCGAGCACGCTGCCGTCACCACCGATATGCAGGTGGGAGAGGGGAGCAGCCACGCTACCGTCAATATGGGTGTGTCAGTGGGAGAGGGGAGCGGAAACGCTGCCGTCACCACAGCGAGCACGCTGCCGTCACCGCCAATATGCCAGCGGGAGAGGGGAGGGCCACGCTGCCGTCACCACGGCTATGAGAAAAGGCAAAAAAGGCGTCTTTACTCAAAAAGAAGAGAACAATCCTCTCTTGTTTCTTTTCCCTTTTTTTTTTTTTCCAAGAAAAAAATAAAAAATAACTGCAAGGAAAAATAACAATATCACATCAGTAAGTGGGAGAGGGAGCAAATGCTGCCGTCACCCTGAACGAGCCGGTGGGAGAGGGAGCGGAAACGCTGCCGTCACCACGGCCGCAAAACAGGCATAAAGGCGCTGTTCTTTTCCTTTCTTATATTATTATTTTTTTTAAAGAAAAAATAATCTGCAAGGAAAAAAATAATGTTGTCACTTTAATAAAGTGGGAGAGGGAGCGAAACGCTGCCGTCACCACAAGTGTGCCGGTGGGAGAGGGGCGTGGCCTTCACCACGGCTGTAAGAAGGACAAAAAAAGGTGTTGTTTTTTTTTAGAAAAAAAAAAAAAATAATAATCCTTTTCTGTCTTCTTTCTTTTTTTTTTTTTTTTTTGCAGAAAAAATAACTGCACAGAATAATATTCAGGTGTCGGGCGCAGCCTACAGCTTACCTTCTGCCAGCTGGCCCAGGGGGGCGGGGCGGGGAGACGCCGCCGCCGCCGCAACGAACACCAATAAATACCGCGTGGCCACAGCCTCTCGGAGGACGACAGAGATCGTTACTCCTACCTTACGGCACGAAGCTGCACAGAGGCCGGCGGTTGTAGGGAGGAAAGGAAGAAGCTTTTAACCAGCCTTCTATTTCCGTCCTGTACTTCAGCGCGATGCGAGAAGAATGAGGAGCCGATCCCATGCTTGACCCCGGAAGATATACCCCTTCCGGGGGTCATGCAGGGGTCACGGGTGACGTGACATTGTTGGTATTGTACTCGACATGCGCATGCGCGAGGGGAGATATCCAGTGCTTACAGCACCGCCTGGCGGTCAGTAGGGACGAAATAGAACGTCATTGATCAGTAGCTGATACAACCACGATAGGAAGAAATGATTTTGAGAAACGTTTTTCAATCATTACAATATACCACATTCAAAAATGTCTCGTGAAACCTTGAGCTGACGAGAGTTCACCTGCGTTACTGTACGTTGCTGTACGTGACCTCATCATCAGAGTTATTACCAGGTGACAAACACAAATTTCTAATGCATTCATGAAGACAATTTCAACCACACCCACTTGCTGAACATTTATAAAATATGAACAATTTTTTAAATTTGGCACCAGAGTTTGTAAGGGATATTGAGGAGTGGGGATGGACAACGCACATTGGAAACTAGCATTTTGGTCAGAAGAATCAGCTTTAAAGCAGAAAAGCGACACCAAGATAAAATCTTAAGGCCAATAGGGAATGTTTTCCGGATTTTCTTTCAGAAAAATGCTGATGAGCTTGTATTGTTGCACACCTTGGGAGCTGGTAATTTATATGACGCCCGACTCAGAAGCCATGACAAACATAGAGGGAGTAATCGGCAGACTTGGCGTGCTCACTCAAAAAGACCAAAAGTGTGTCACCGGGTGCCAGTCCAAAAAAACATGTCAAAAAATCAAAATCCGACCTCACTGTAAGTACAAAACTTTTACAGTAATATATGGTTAAATCACTGCACAGCAGCAGAGAATCGGACGTGTTTCAGCTTACAGCCGTCCTCAGCGATGAATGATTAAGTGGGTGTCTCCCATTTAACAGAAGCCAGCTGACTCTGATCGACTCAAACCAATCAGAATAAAAACCATACATCAATCATGGAATAAGAAGTGCAATGAAAATATTTAAACACAATAGAGAAAATAAAAAAATATGAGTACACCATAGAAAAATAATAAATTGATACAAATAGAAAAATATTTAAGTAGGCCACACAAACCCAAGAATCAACTAAAAAATACAAGATAATGTGCATAGATCCATAGTGGCGTTGGGAATAGATCTGTGACTGTACAATCACCATCTACAGAAAGCACGACAACACACATTTCTCATTCATACCTTTTGGATGTTCCGTCTGTAAATAATGTATCCAATAGGCATCTCGTTGGAGGAGTTTCCTATCTCTGTCCCCTCCCCTTAGAAGGGGCTCGACTTGAGTTTATGTTACAGCCATGACTGTTGGATGATGGTAACGTTAGTAACGTTCCCAGAGCCAGGTAAAGGCAGCCCAAAGTGATGGGGACTGTAATAGTTGGCCACATTGGTTTCAGGAGGGGTTCTCTAAGTCACTCCGAATGTCCTTGAAAGTTACCGGCGGCAGGGTGTCACGAGGGGGAACATAATCAGCCATATTGGGGAGTCCGAACACAACACAGCAGCTCAGGGCGCTCCGGAAGACATCCATATCCCAGACCTCGCGCCACTCATCTGTTTCTCGGGTGTAGTTCTCCACATTATTGAAACCCCCCACAGAAAAGAGCAGGTCTTCCATGACTTCTATGCCAAAGTTGCTGCGGGGAGTTATCACGGATGCAACGTTGTTCCAAGTGTTGGTTCTTGGATTGTAGCACTCAGCAGACTGGAGACGGTTGTGACCATCAAACCCCCCAACCTGTGGGAGTAAAAGGTAGAGTATTATGGTTCAAATCTGGCTCTCTGTAGCTTGTATAAGAGACAAATTACCAATGGAGAAAATTCTTTTGGTGATGTCTGCTGGTTTTCAACCTACTGCATAGACTTTATCTCCATATGCAACCACCCCAACTCCACTACGTCGACTATTCATGGGTGGAATCAATGTCCACTGCTTGGTCTCTGGATTGTAGCATTCAGCAGTTTCCAGGCACTCTTGCCCGTTGAATCCACCACAAATATATAGATCTGAAGACAAAAAAAGGAGTATTAAGTGATTTTACCTTTTCAGTGTTTCATTCCTGTTTAATCTTTGTTTGAATGTTATGTGATTTAATCAAATGAGCTGTTTTATCTTTTTAATTTGGCCATTCCATCGGTCAGATAAGACATACATTTTAAGACATAATATTATTAGTTTAGGATTTTTTACCATTCAGCATGTGTCTTTGAAGCACATGAAGAACTATGTAGTTCAGGTTTTGTTTCTTTTTGAGTAACCCGTTAATTTTCTTAACATCTAGCATTTCTTCAGAGTTTTGTGTTTCGGTGGTTGGGGACTCTATTCCATTCACTTCTACTCTAATGACTCCATGTGACTTGGTCAGTTCACCCACCTTGTTGTGTAATGTTGTGCAGCCGGCCTTATACCTCCGCTCGTGCATCGGGGCAATTAAATTCCACTGTTTGGTCTGGGGTTCGTAGTACTCAGCAGTGTTGAGTCGATTGTGCCCATCGTAGCCTCCAATTGTATATATGCACCCGTTTAGTACAGTCACACTTACGTAGCAGCGGTGAAAGTACATCGGTGCCACCTTGTGCCACGTGTGTGTTGCTGGGTCAAACCTGCGCACGCTGTTGAAATAATCCACTCTGTCATAACCCCCGATATAGTACACGTACCCATTGAGGAACGCAGTGCCGTGACAGGCACGAGGACGCTCAGCATCGCTCGGCACATGTGTCCATCGGCCAAGGGCGTACGTTTGGTCTCAACATTGGTAGGGACGACATAACAGCATAACCTGCATGTACACTTTTTGCTGGGGACGGGACATTAATAAGACCAAACAGATTGGGTGAACGGGGGTTTCAAAGTTTATTTAGACGGGACAATGCATATTAATGTACACTACATTAAGCAGTGTAAATACACCGGGTTTAGCAGAAATTCTAGTTTCCACCCGCAGTCCCCACAAACAACCAGACACACTCACACTCACACCTACGGGTAGGGTTGCCACCCGTCCCGTAAAATACGGAATTGTCCTTTGAGAAAAAAATGTTGCGTCCCGTATTGAACTAATACGGGACACGATTTGTACCGTATTTTCATTAACTTTTACACCATATTCTAGTTGAATTATTGAAATAAATTAACTTTGACACCATATTCTAGTTGAATTATTGAAATAAATTAACTTTTACACCATATTCTAGTTGAATTATTGAAATAAATTAACTTTTACACCATATTCTAGTTGAATTATTGAAATAAATAAACTTTTACACCATATTCTAGTTGAATTATTGAAATAAATTAACTTTTACACCATATTCTAGTTGAGTTATTGAAATAAATTAACTTTTACACCATATTCTAGTTGAATTATTGAAATAAGTTAACTTTTACACTATATTCTAGTTGAATTATTGAAATAAATTACCTTTTACACCATATTCTAGTTGAATTATTGAAATTAATTAACTTTTACATCATATTCTTCACCTGTAGGCTATATTACATCTGGGCTGATATGGACATACGTAGCATAGGAGGCTATTTCAGCTGCTATATGGTTGGCTGTCTGTACAGTCATGCAAGTTCAATGCTATTAAAGCACTTTAAACTTTAAATCAAAGCATTTTGTTTTTTCATATAAAATAAACACATTTTTATTCAGTTTAGAAGTTTTGGGGGTTTTTTTTTGGCTCCTGCGCTGCTGAAATCAGGGCATCCCTTATTTCTATTTCTGAAAGGTGGCAACCCTACCTACGGGCAATTTAGAAATGATCCATTTTACTAGCATGCATGTTTTTGGACTGTGGGTGGAAACCGGAGTAACCGGAGAGAACCCACGCAAGCACGGGGAGAACATGCAAACTCCACACAGAAAGACCCTGCTGGGCCTGGGAGTGGAACCGGGAACCTTCTTGCTGTGAGGCAACACAGTGGGTCAAGGCTACATTTGTCACGAATATGAACCTAATTAATTGATAGGCTAAATGATCAATGCAAAATAAATCTGTATTTACTTATACTAACTTTCATGTGTATTGGTTCACCTGATACACGGTTCGATTCAAACCTTTGTTTTCAAAAACTACTAAAGAAACATTTTGAAAACTTCCAAAATATTCCAGGATTTTATTAGCAATTTAAATTGCAATATTTGAACATAATTTAAATTATATTAACATACACAATAAATGTATTAAGTGTACTTATTAATAATCTCTTAACTATCCAGAATGCAAAAAATAAACATTTGTGTTAATACCACTCAACATTGTCTGTCTAAATAAATAAAATATAACTGAAAAAACTAAAATAAATAAAAATGGAACATTCCTTCAGGTTAAACACTACTGCTTTTGTCCACAAGCACAGCCAAACTCACCAAAAAATGAAAGCTCCTTTGGGCTGCTTTAAGACCACATAAATAAAATACAAATGAAAATTGGGGAGAAGGGGGTAAACCTCGGTTTGATTTCTTATCTATTTTTGTCCTTGTCACCACAAGAGTAATACATTGCTTTAATGTACTTTCCCTTATTTTCATCTCTAAAATGCATCAGTGGGTTGAGCAATTATGGAAAAATTCTAAATCAAGAATAATTGAACTTTTTACCTCGATTATGATTAATGTATGATTATCTGAAACAATGTCTGCATAGGCTGCAAATAAAACTATTTTCAAATAAATAATGTAGAAAATAAATAAATACATTTTCACATTTTAATAAATAAATGCACTAATAGGTATTTGGTTTCAAAAGTGTCTAAACCAGGCCGTTTACAAGAAGAAAAGCAGCAGCTTTTTTGACTGTCAAACACACACAGACTGGAACCTCTCTCTCTCTCTCTCTCTCTCTCTCTCTCTCTCTCTCTCTCTCTCTCTCTCTCAGCAGCTTTTCACTCACGTTTTTCTGGTTCTATAGTTTCCAGCAGAGTTCACTACATTTCTCACAGTTTAATTAACGTAAAGAGTAGAAAACACAGGAGGACACTTCTCTCTAAGCAGCTTCCTACCCGAGTTTTCTACACTGTCCTACACTGACGTCTTTTTACATGACTTACAGTTGCTGCTGCTGCTGCTGCTGGCTGACAAAAACTCCTAATATCCTCCTCTTGAAGGGGGCGGAGGAGGCGGCATGATTCCTGTCGGGGCTGTGTGAGTGTGTGGGGGGGAGAAGGGGGGGGGTCAAGTCATCAGCCAATCAAACGTGCGTTTGAGGAAAAAAATGGACCGGCAAATTCAGCAAGTGAAAAGGGGTAAATGTACGGTACGGAAGAGTATTAGGGCCACTTAAAAAAAATAAAAAGAATTCTGAGAAAAAAGTCAGAATTCTGACTTTAATCTCAGACGCCGTCCACACGTAGCCGCCGGGTATTTTTAAAAACGAATATTTCCCCCCCTCCGTTTATAAAAAAATTTGCATCCACATTACATCGTTTTAAAAAAAAATCTGCGTTTTCGACCACATTCATAAGCATTCTAACCTGTAGATCATCTGCGGCTCCCGGGGAAGCTGCACCTCCGCGGGGGCTCCGCGGGGGCTCCGCGGACCCTACACCGTAGGGTGCGCGTCGCCGCGTACCCTACGGTGTAGCCTCTGTGTCGGTGTAACGCAGTAAACGGTGGTCAAGACCAGAGACCATTTATTTAATAAATAGCTTGGAGAACAGATGCTGGATCATCTGAAGTTCTGTAGTAAACAAAAGTCGCACGTCAGAGCAGATTTGTTGTCGTTTTGGCGCATAATGTGACGTTCGAAAACGCAAAACTCCGGTTGTGTGTGTCTACACGCATCTACATAAACTGAGTTTTCAAAAATCTTCACTTTGCCCGGAGTTTTTTTAAACCTTCGTTTATTTGCGTTTTTGTGTGGATGACAGGTCCAAACGTAGGAAAATATCTCCGGTTTAGCAGATATCCACAGATATCCGCAGATATCCGGCTACGTGTGGACGGGGTCTCAGAATTCTGAGAAAAAAGTCAGAATTCTAGGCCACTAAAAAAAAAATAATAATAATTCTGAGAAAAAAGTCAGAATTCTGAGAAAAAAGTCAGAATTCTGACTTTAATCTCAGAATTCTGAGAAAAAAGTCAGAATTCTGAGAAAAAGTCAGAATTCTGACTTTAATCTCAGAATTCTGAGAAAAAAGTCAGAATTCTGACTTTAATCTCAGAATTCTGAGAAACAAGTCAGAATCCATCCATTATCTATACCCGCTTTATCCCTTGCGGGGTCACGGGGGTCTGCTGGAGCCTATCCCAGCTCATTTCATGTGAGAGGCAGGGGTTACACCCTGGACAGGTCACCAGTCCATCACAGGGCCACATATAAACACACAAACCATGCTCACAACCACACTCACGCTCACACCTACGGGCAATTTAGAATTACCAATTAACCTAATATGCATGTTTTTGGACTGTGGGAGGAAGCCGGAGTACCCGGAGAAAACCCACGCAAGCACGGGGAGAACATGCAAACTCCACACAGAAAGACCCCTGCCGGGCCTGGGAGTCGAACCGGGGACCTTCTTGCTGTGAGGCAACAGTGCTAACCACTAATCCACCGTGCTGCCCCAAAAAAAAAAAAAAAGTCAGAATTCTGAGATTAAAGTCAGAATTCTGAGATTAAAGTCAGAATTCTGACCTTTTTCTCAGAATTCTGACTTTTTTCTCAGAATTCTGAGATTAAAGTCAGAATTCTGACTTTTTTCTCAGAATTCTGAGATTAAAGTCAGAATTCTGACTTTTTCTCAGAATTCTGACTTTTTTCTCAGAATTCTGAGATTAAAGTCAGAATTCTGACTTTTTTCTCAGAATTCTGACTTTTTTCTCAGAATTATTATTATTTTTTTTTAGTGGCCTAAAATTCTGACTTTTTTCTCAGAATTCTGACTTTAATCTCAGAATTCTGAGAAAAAAGTCAGAATTCTGACTTTAATCTCAGAATTCTGAGAAAAAAGTCAGAATCCATCCATTATCTATACCCGCTTTATCCCTTGCGGGGTCACGGGGGTCTGCTGGAGCCTATCCCAGCTCATTTCATGTGAGAGGCAGGGGTTACACCCTGGACAGGTCACCAGTCCATCACAGGGCCACATATAAACACACAAACCATGCTCACAACCACACTCACGCTCACACCTACGGGCAATTTAGAATTACCAATTAACCTAATATGCATGTTTTTGGACTGTGGGAGGAAGCCGGAGTACCCGGAGAAAACCCACGCAAGCATGGGGAGAACATGCAAACTCCACACAGAAAGGCCCCTGCCGGGCCTGGGAGTCGAACCGGGGACCTTCTTGCTGTGAGGCAACAGTGCTAACCACTAATCCACCGTGCTGCCCCAAAAAAAAAAAAAAAGTCAGAATTCTGAGATTAAAGTCAGAATTCTGAGATTAAAGTCAGAATTCTGACCTTTTTCTCAGAATTCTGACTTTTTTCTCAGAATTCTGAGATTAAAGTCAGAATTCTGACTTTTTTCTCAGAATTCTGACTTTTTTCTCAGAATTCTGAGATTAAAGTCAGAATTCTGACTTTTTTCTCAGAATTCTGAGATTAAAGTCAGAATTCTGACTTTTTTCTCAGAATTCTGACTTTTTTCTCAGAATTCTTTTTATTTTTTTTTAAGTGGCCCAGAATTCTGACTTTTTTCTCAGAATTCTGAGATTAAAGTCAGAATTCTGACTTTTTTCTCAGAATTCTTTTTTTTTTTTTTAAGTGGCCCTAATACTCTTCAGATTTTTTTTTTTTTTATCATGAGTTTTAAGCGTGCGCGTGAAACCTTTACGCGCGCGGCGTAAAACCTTTAAGTGAGCACGTAAAACGTTTATGCACTCACTAAAAACTTTCACGCGCTCTCGCAAAACTTATAAGTGAGCGCCTAAAGGTTGTTCTACTTGAGCGCGTAAAAACAAGTACATGGGAGTTTTGCTGGAACAGGAGACCGTACAGTTGCTCCGGCTCTGTTTATGAATGGAAATGACATTACAGGATTTAGCTGAGCTATATTTTAACCTGGGACTCCATTATAAGGACATTACCACTTTGCTTGCAAGTAAACAACTTTACATGCTCACTTAAAGGTTTTACGCACGCGCGTGAAGGTTTCACGCGCACGCTTAAAACTCATTATTAAAAAAAAAAAAATCTGTGTCCCTTTAGGGGCTCCGTATAAATGTAAGTCTGAACATAATGAAAATAATTCACTTAATAATGGTTTAAGGTTGCTTAAAAGTTGGTGGGGACAATTTGAGCCTCCTGAAAAGTTGGTAGTGTTATGTCCCTACCGTCCCTATGCAAACCTACGCCCTTGCCATCGGCAGTGTTGGGTGTAACAAGATTACATTCGCCAGTAACGCAGTAATGTAACGCGTTACAGTTGTAATTTGTGTAATCCCGTTATAGTTACTCTAAGACAAAAAAAATTACGTTACTTTAGTTACTTTAAGCTTTTCAGCTAAATGTAGAACGGGAGAACAGAAAAGAAAATCAAACTTGCCTTTCATGCGTCTTCACGCGTTGCGCAACACTTATCTTACTTAAAGGTATTGTGACATAATTTTTAACATGCTTTTAACACTATTAAAAGTCTTGGCCAATATCCCTCAAATGTGTCTAAAAGGGTGTAACAAGAAAAACTCCAGTACTCCATGCCTGGCTTTTTTTATGACGGTGTTTTTTGCCTGTGAAAAACGCGTCCTTTTTCCCCTTTCCTGTCAATCATTGCCCCGCCATTTTCAGTCTCCCATCCAGATTTATAATAGATCCATGGCAGGGAGCTGGGTTTAAAAGTGGTCCAGGTATAAGGTCTGATGCCTCTACTTCAACCAGATTGTGAGGATGGGGAGGGTTTGAACCAGCATGCACCACCCTTTCATTGGCACCTTAGAGCCCTGAGTAAACCCTCCACACCACCAGTATCCTTGGGGGGAAGACATCTCTCATAGTGCATTTATCTTTTCATTTTGAGTGTTGAACTCTAAGGTTTGGTCCAATAACCTCTGGAGATGGTGGTGTGTAGTGGTCGATGTCCTTGACCTTGGCTTTGTGGAATATGATTTGATACTCTTTGACTTGTTATTGAAATTGGAATGTTGTATGGTTTCCAACTTTAAACATACATGTGATCAATGTACCACAGTCCAGGTTGTTTCTTCAGTAAACTTTTGATCTCTAGTACCAATGTCTAGTATCTATGTGTGTGTTGATGTTTGTTATACTTGACTACATTTCTATCTGTTTCAGCACGTCATCCTGAGGAGGTCAATAAAGATACAGGAAAATCCTTAAGGCGTACAAGAAAGGAAGAAAGCTGAGTGTGGCATATCAAAAGGTCGGTGTAGACCGAAACACCGTCGTCGCCAGTGCCCTGATCTGTTGCTGGTAGCTCATACACCACAGCAAATGTCTGGAAGTGTTGAGTAATGATCCAAACCTTTTGAGGGATGTCGAACATCAAAAGAAAAAGGGAAACTGATTCCTCTGTCTAAAAAAGCGTAGGTTTTGTGTCACTGTGGAATGATGCCGTAGAGCAGTTCGGGTCTGGGTCACTAAGCATAGAGGGTCCAAGTTGTGCTAAGACATGTTCATATCAGTAATGCCAGTGGCTTGATTTTGAATCATTTTGTTTTCATGTCTTGCACAAAAAGTGTCCAAACCTCATGGGTTTGTATACTGTTGTATACTGTTGTATACTGCTGTTCTGCCATGTGATGGCTCAGTATGTCTGTTTCTATAAATTAAACACAATGTTTAACATTTCATCCGTGGTGTTTTTTGGTAAAATACAGTACACAGAAAAGCCTATGGGTGAAACAAGGTTGAGGTACAAAAATTTGATATTTTATATATCACATTAAATTACGGTACCTTGAAATTGTTCCATCCATTTGTTGTTCTACAAAGTTTCACTGGTATTAGTAGTACTATTAACAACTGATCTGTAAAGTGTGAGTTAATATATTAGTTAAGTATTAGTAATTAGCTTGTGTATGTTATTGGGACATATTCTAAAGTTGCAACTATTCCTCATTTACTAACAGTTAATAAATGAGGAATAGTTGCAACTTTAGAATAATGTCCCAATAACATATATAAACTATTAACTGATACTTAACAAGTCATTAGTAAGTAATATACTCATGATCTATTACTAATATATAAGGTATAGGTATAAGTCATTAACATACAGCTAACAAGTCATTTATAACTCGTTAACTAACAGCTTGTAAGTTATCTATTGGCTATCTATAAGGCAAAGTTATAAATCCTTAACAAACTGTTAACTGTTATTTAGCAAGTAATTTATAACTTATTAACTATCAGTTTATTAATGACCTATTCTATCTATAACTATCTATAATGCATTATTATGAATCCTTAACAGACTGTTCACAAATACTTCACAAGTCATTAATAGCTTATTAAACTGTTGATTAATGATCTATTAACTAGTTATAACGGATAGTTATTATAAAGTGTTACCTATTTTTATCCTAAAATAAAGTTTCAAAACTTTGAAACTGATGTTTCATGGACCTATTCTTGGGCAAATGGGACTTTCCCCAATTGACATATGTGAAATCCTCGGCTGTTGTTTGGATGTTTGGATGCGGCCCTCATTTCAAATTAAAATGGGCTGATAAATGGCCCACGTGTGGGATTACCTGCAGGTTCCACCTTGGATGTGAAGTCGAAAACAACCAGGGTGGAGGACGAGAGGAGTGACTGAGCAGTGACTCAGTACGTGCACATGCAGCGATTCAAGGTGGTTGGAGATCTGATCAGATAATGACATGCAGAAGATTGGATCAACTTGTCTGATTACACATGCTGTTCTGAGATCAGACTGAATCAGATTGAATAAACCACTGTAACCAGAGCATGGCTGACTCCGTGACGCTAGGTGGCGCTGTACCCGAGGTAACCATGGTAACCATTTCAACAAAGAGCCACTTCCGGTTGACCTCCGCTTAACAACAAGCGGATTTCTCCTTCACTCGCCCTTCTTTTCTCCACTCGCACTTCTTTTCTTCCCTAACCCCTAAAAAAGAAGGGGGAGATTTTAGGGCACTTGAGATCTAGGGCACTTGGCCCAGGTGCCTGTCCCATTTCTCCTACTCCCCCTCGTTTTCATCCCTAACCTGATCAGGAAGCTGAGAGCCAAAAGCTGTTTTAATTTCAGCTGTAGCGCTGTTAATATGGCACTGTATTAAGTTTTAATATTTTTACAGGCATAAAGGTAACCTTAAGATCCGCAACCGGGGCTCAGTTTATCCAAATAACGCCTGTTAAGAAATTTGACCCGATGTTTTCGGAGATGAGAAGAGCCGCCGCCCCCGGGGAGCAGCCTCAGCTCACAGCCCGAGAAGAGACGTGTCCGCCGGGTGAAGCTGCTGCGTCAGCCCCGGGAGAGAAACTCTCTCTGGGACGCTGCTCTGTTGAGAATCACGCCGGCTGAAATAAATCATTTAGGAAGATGTTGGTTTAATAGATGAAATCTAACAGTTGTAGCTACGCCTGTTAAGAAATTTGCTCCGAAATTTAGAGATTTCTGTCTGCCGGTTCCGGAGTTTATGCCGCGTTCCATTTACCTCGGAAATCGGAAGTGGGAACTGGGAATGGCAGCCATCTTGGAATGGTAACTCGGGGGTGGTGAACACTCTCCCACTTTCCCAGTGGGAAACCCCACTTCGAGGGGCGTTCCAGTTGAAAATTCCGACTGGGGACTGGGAAATCCCCACTTCCGAGGATAAATGGAACGCGGCATTAGGTCCGCGTTAAATAGACGCAGCCTACGGCGTAGGGTACGGCGTATTTTGTTTTTTTTATGCCACAGTTTGCAGATTGATTGTTGATGCGTGGGCTAATGTGTCTGCTGGGATTATTTTGCGAGCTTTTGCAAAAGCGTGCATTTCCGAGGCACCGCACGGCACGGAACGTGACTCTGACAGCGAGGAATTCGGGCTGGCACAGCTGATTTAGCGGAGCTCTTTAATGCAGAAACAGAGGATGAGACTTAATGGGTTTGATTAATGTAAAAACTGAAATAAAGTAGCCTACAATCAAACAAAGTTTTGCTCCCGCTGTATTTTTAAATACGCACACTCCTGTGCTTGTGTGTGTGTGTGTGTGTTCTTGTGTGTGTGCCGTTTCGGTCGGTGCGCCGTGTGTGTTTTAAATACAGAAATATGACACAAGACTGAGGCTATGCCTTTTCACACGGCGCCCGTATGGTCGCGAAAATACAGTATTTATATATGAAATGTCAGAATAGGAAATATTTTGACGACACCCCTGAAGCAGTCACACGACACCCCAGGGAGCCACTACTGAGCAGCGTTGCGTCGTCTCCTTTCACTTCCGGGTGAATCCCCTCCCCCGGGGGAAATTCTCGAGCATGCGCAGACTGTAATATCCATGTCTCCGTACACATGGCATTAACAAGGCGGTTGCGACTGGCTTATCTAGGTGCTGCAAGCGGGTTGATGAATCCAGTCTGATCAGATTACTTGACTGACTTAAGGTGTTCACATGCAGTTTAAAAGTCAGTACGATGTGTGCAAATGATCTCCAACCAGTTTGAATCGCTGCATGTGCACGTACTGACTGAGGACAGCTAAATCTTTAAGGGACTTTTACTTGTTGATAAGACCTACCAGAAGAAACACTGAACTTGTGATCTTCTTCTTACTCCAGTTATTTTACAACAGTATGTTGCTTTAAGTGATGTAAATGTAACTGATTTACAGTCCCAACTTTTTTTTAATTATATTTTCCTTGAAATCCAAACTAATAATAATAAACAAATAAATGGAGTTTGTAACTGTATCTATAGTTTAAAAAAGCTTGTTTATTTTACACTATTTTAAAGCAGGCAAATATTTCACAAGATTTTACGAAGCAGTCGGTGGAAATCAAATATAAATCACGTGTAATCAGCCGTGATGGAGAGTGAAGCGTCTCTGTTTTGAAGCAGCATCTCCAGTAAGAGGCCGTCTTCTCTCTAGATGGCACTGCTTCCTCACAGTTTCATCGGGGGACAAACTGAGCGTGGGTTCCTTCACCTCCTCCAAAATAAGCTTGTAAAGCAAATGTTCCTGGAAATCCTGGCAAATTTTGATTTACCGCTCTTGTCTCAATCAGTTGTTGTTGTTTCTAAATGTTCTTCTCAATCTCACGATGACAACATCCTTTTGTAATGCACTGGAAAGATGAACATTTGAAAAATACATCTCAAACCGTGCAAAAAGCTCCCAGACTGTTTACCTTATCTCTTCCTCTCACACACTGCATGAGAAGAACCGGGATTTATTTCTGTTTGTTTATTTAAGTGACATAAAAGAGTTAGACATGAACATGTGGTGAATACTTTCATCTGGCTCTGATTAAAACAAGTAAATAGTTTAATTATTACAAATATGACATGCAATCATTGGGTTACCTAACTCTTTCCACACTACAGCTCGGCGGTGATTAGATAGTCCAGCTACAGATTTCAACTCATAAATCCAGCACACACCGCAGATTGCAGTTGAGTTTGTTACTTTGCAGGTTTAAACCTGATGACCGTGTCACTGTTGAACCCTCCGCAGAAACATCTCGGCATGTAATCTGCTCGACAACTGTGTCAAATGTTTTTTTTTCCCTGCGTGGCGATACTGATGGTTGAGACTGGCTACCGCGTTACAGTGTGTTGTTGTTTTACGTCAACCACAGCTATGTGGATATTTGCACATCTGGAATATATTTGCTTTGGTGCTAGGAATGGGCGATATTTTACCGTTCACGATAAACCGTCAAAAAAATTCCCCACGGTAAGAATTTGTCATCTCGCGGTAAAAACGATAAATTCCCGTTGATGATGTTTTTGTGTAAAGTCGAATTTATGGATCTGCGTTACGTACGTGAAGGAAGGAAGGAAGGAAGGAAGGAAGGAAGGAAGGAAGGAAGGAAGGAAGGAAGGAAGGAAGGAAGGAAGGAAGGAAGGAAGGAAGGGAGGCAAGAAGGAAGGAATGGAGAAAAGAAGGAAGGAAGGAAATAAGGGAGGAAAGGAAGAAGGAAGGAAAGAAGGGAGGAAAGAAGGAAGGAATGGAGAAAAGAAGGAAGGAAGGAAGGAAGGAAGGAAGGAATGAGCCAGAAAGAAAGAAAGAAATGATCCAGAAAGAAAGAAAGAAAGAAAGAAAGAAATGAGCTAGAAAGAAAGAAAGAAAGAAAGAAAGAAATGAGCCTGAAAGAAAGAAAGAAAGAAAGAAAGAAAGAAAGAAAGAAAGAAAGAAAGAAAGAAAGAAAGAAAGAAAGAAAGAAAGAAAGGAGCCAGAAAGAAAGAAAGAAAGAAATGAGCCTGAAAGAAAGAAAGAAAGAAAGAAAGAAAGAAAGAAAGAAAGAAAGAAAGAAAGAAAGAAAGAAAGAAAGAAAGAAAGAAAGAAAGAAAGAAAGAAAGAAAGAAAGAAAGAAAGAAAGAAAGAAAGAAAGAAAGAAAGAAAGAAAAAAGGATAAATTCCTGTTGATGACGTTTTTGTGTAACAAACATGGCGGATCTGAGTCATTACAGTTTAGTTACAAAGGTGGAGTTGAATTGGTATTTTTTTATCGTCATTTTTATCGTTATCGGGATAAATGCCAGAAATTATCGTGATACATTTTTTAGTCCATACCACCCATCCCTATTTGGTGCCCATCGGAAGAGGTGTTTGTGTATGAAAAGCCTACTCATCTAGAATCAATTCTACAAGCTATTGACCATGCATATTATGTTTGTAACTGAGATTTTAAGTCCCATAATTTTCTAGCATGAAAGTGGTGAACAATGAACAAATGATGTTCAATGCAGTTAACGTCTGTGCTTTGAATTCAGAGCATAACCACTCTTATTTTAAAGTAAATATGCCTTGTTTTTTGTTAATTGTACTAAGAAACTGATATAACCAGCTCTGTATTGCTCAGAAACGGCCTAGGTGGCAAAACTGGCTCATCCCTTGAAGCCTACAGTACCGGCCTCAGGGCTAAGGGAACCTGGGCCAGTAGCAAGTTTGCTTCACAATTCTGGATAACTGTGGAGCAGTGAAGAAGAAGACACGTTTGTCAGTTGTTCAGCTCAGTCGCCATTAGGGCTGTTCGATTAATCGATTTTAAATCGAAATCGCGATTATGTAATTAGAATGATGTTAAAACGTGAAAATCGTAAAATCGATTTTTCACTTTTTTTTTTTTTTTTACCTTGTCTGCACACATATTAATGATTGATACCATATTAATGATTGATGGAAATACCTCTCAATACCTGCGACAAGTGCCCCATGGGAGAGGCTCTTTAGTGTAGGAGGGGGCGTTGTAACATGCCACCGGGCATCCCTCAAGCCAGATGCGGTAGACCGGCTCGTGTTCCTTGCAAAAAACTTGCAAATGTGAATAGCAAATGTATTGACTGACATTACACACCTCTACCTCCTTCATGGGTTGCATTATTATTTAGCATGCAAAGACCCAGTTTAGTTTAATTAGAAAATGTCTTGTTTTGTTTAATTGGAAATATAACTTACTGTATGTTTGCAAGTGCTGATTTGCTGATTTTTTTTTCAGAGATAAAACTTTATATTTTATTATATTTTTTAAAACTTTTTTTCAACTTATTTTACAGAGTTTTGCAATTTATTCATTCATTTTTGGTTTAATAAGAGCAAAGTTTGCATTTAAAGCCCAATGGGGCAAATGTTCAATAAAAAACAGCATATTTGAAATCATTTCTTTCTTTTGTCAATTCACAAAATAGTCGTAATCGAAAATCGGATTTTGAGAGAAAAAAATCGAGATTTTATTTTTGGGCAAAATCGAACAGCCCTAGTCGCCATTTTTATTCTTCCCATTCATGAAACATGAGCTGGACATATACTCATACAGAAACTATGAGCAAAACGAAATGTACATGTTTCAGCATCGAGAAACAAAAAATAAAATAGTGTTTGTTTTAAACTAATGTAATAAACATGTAGTATCTGTATCTAAGGCATTGAATAAACCAAAAATAAATAAAAGATCCCTAAAACCATATTAAAGGGTCTGGTCTAAGCCCCGGATGTCCTCAACTGTGGCAACGGCTATTGATTAAGAATGTTCTCAGTATACATTTTGCCATTTATGTAAACACGCTCTTCCTTCCTTTTATTTAAATATTTTTGTGACAAACTTTGCCACTGAACAAATTTATAAGAACTACTGACTTTCAAACACGGTTGCCTTCAATTAACTGGCAATTACCTTTGGTTTAACAAGCAAGGTGAAGGAGAAAAACTAATATATAAATCAATTAACCCTTCATTTGTCACACCCATCCAGCCGGATGGTTCATTAACCCCTTCTGAATCTACCAACACAGTATTGGGTGGTTTTCACCAATTTTCACATACCTGTGGAGCAGTGAAGAAGAAGACACGTTTGTCAGTTGTTCAGCTCAGTCGCCATTTTTATTCTGACGTCACCTGACCGATGCGGCTGAGCTGGGTCTTCCACACTGCACCAGGCATTATTACGGAAGAGTATTAGGGCCACTAAAAAAATAATAATAATAATTCTGAGAAAAAAGTCAGAATTCTGAGAAAAAAGTCAGAATTCTGACTTTAATCTCAGAATTCTGAGATTAAAGTCAGAATTCTGACTTTTTTCTCAGAATTCTGACTTTAATCTCACATATAAACACACAAACCATGCTCACAACCACACCTACGGGCAATTTAGAATCACCAATTAACCTAGCGTGCATGTTTTTGGACTGTGGGAGGAAGCCGGAGTACCCGGAGAGAACCCACGCAAGCACGGGGAGAACATGCAAACTCCACACAGAAAGGCCCCTGCCGGGCCTGGGAGTAGAACCGGGGACCTTCTTGCTGTGAGGCAACAGTCAGAAAGTCAGAATTCTGAGAAAAAAGTCAGAATTCTGACTTTAATCTCAGAATTCTGAGATTAAAGTCAGAATTCTGACTTTTTTCTCAGAATTCTGACTTTTTTCTCAGAATTCTGAGAAAAAGTCAGAATTCTGAGATTAAAGTCAGAATTCTGAGATTAAAGTCAGAATTCTGACTTTTTTCTCAGAATTCTTTTTATTTTTTTTAAGTGGCCCTAATACTCTTCCGTACATTATAGTGACACCTAGTGTCGCAAAAAAATCATAACATTTAAATTAAACGTAGACTGTTTATGTTGTAGCTTTGTTTTAAAAAATAAAATAAGTGGGGTGTCAACATTTACTCTGTTTTTAATTGAGGTCATTTTCCAACCCTCTACAGTAGCTTGGCTGGTGCAGTCGCAGCACCTTCGCCCTCTGGCCTTTCCAAGTCAATTCGGACCCTTCCAGGTTGGCCAACCTGGAAAACTGTAGCTATGGTTGGAACTCTACTGGTAGTGGCTGCAACCGAGCCTAGGACGAGTGGCACTGATGGATGGCTGCAGTAGTTAGGGTTGCCACCTTTCAGAAATAAAAGACGCCCCAATTTCAGCAGCGCAGGCACCAAAAAAAAGCCCCAAAAGCCCCATCCCAAAAACTTCTAAACTGCATAGAAATGCATTTATTTTATAGGAAAAAACAAAATGCTTTGGTTTAAAGTTTAAAGTGCTTTTAAACTTTAAACTCAATAGCATTGAACCTGCATGACTGTACAGACAGACAACCATACTAGCAACTGAAATGCTATGTTTGTCCACATCAGCCAAGATAAATGCAAGTAAATATAAATTATAGCCTACAAGTGAAGGTCGGAAAATTAGAATATGGTGTACAAGTTAAGATGCAAAGCAAGATATATTAAGCCTTTATCTGTTATCATTTTGATGATTGAATTGTTTATTGATTTCATAAAAGATTTTTTATTTGGGGTTTTCATAAACTGTGAGCCATAATCATCAAAATTATAACAAATAAAGGCTTGCAATATCTCACTTTGCAAGTAATGGGAAATAATACATTTGTTTCACCTTAGTTGAATTTACTGAAACGAATGAAGTGACATGACATCAATAAATAATATATGTTGCAGTCTTTAATATATCCTGTCCATTATTTTGTTCATTACTGTTAGTTCGTTGTTCATGTGTGTGCGTGTGTGACAGACGTGCATGGAACAATTGTGAAAAACGGAATAAAAGCAAGACCTCTGGCAGTCCTTGTTTCAGATGTAACCCACCTAAACAACATCTTAAACCAGGATAAATGGGCAGACTTGATGTGAACTAATGTTACGCAATCATGTATGGTGATGTTGTTTTAGTTTCCTTTGTTGTAACCGAGCCCCAACCATCTAACTTTCTGGTTGAGTCTCATGTGGAGCAAACATCTATGGCAGTTCCTGGACTGACCTCTAGAGGCTGGCTCCAAAAACGGCTCCATCTCCATTGACTCTCATGTTAAAATGTTGAACTTTAGTGCTGCAAATATCTCAGCAGGGTTCGGCTGAAGGTGCTGGGAGCAAAGCTAACTTTGATTGACATGGGGGAGCGTGTTTCCATCTTCTTCTGAGGCTTCTATGCCTATAGAAACCAGTGGGTCACGTGACCTCATGCTTTGTCAATGTTTTATGGACGAAGCATTAGGTCACGCATCAGGTGCACCTGGTCCAGGTAACTGTCAAGTGCTATGCCCTTTCCTTGAATCAGTCTGGGTTGGAGTCAGTTTCTGCAGATATGGGCCCCAAGTAGGGATGGGCGGTATGGACTAAAAAATGTATCACGATAATTTCTGGCATTTATCCCAATAACGATAAAAGAAAAACGTAATCAACGGGAACTTTCAAGGCTCATTTCTTTCTTTCTTTCTTTCTTTCTTTCTTTCTTTCTTTCTTTCTTTCTTTCTTTCTTTCTTTCTTTCTTTCTTTCTTTCTTTCTTTCTTTCTTTCTTTCTTTCTTTCTTTCTTTCTTTCTTTCTTTCTTTCTTTTAGGCTTCTTTCTTTCTTTCTTTCTTTCTTTCTTTTTCTTTCAGGCTCATATATTTCTTTCTTTCTTTCTTTCTTTCTTTCTTTCTTTCTTTCTTTCTTTCTTTCTTTCTTTCTTTCTTTCTTTCTTTCTTTCTTTCTTTCTTTCTTTCTTTCTTTCTTTCAGGCTCATATCTTTCTTTCTTTCTTTCTTTCTTTCTTTCTTTCTTTTAGGCTCATATCTTTCTTTCTTTCAGGCTCTTTCTTTCTTTCTTTCTTTCTTTCTTTCTTTCTTTCTTTCTTTCTTTCTTTCTTTCTTTCTTTCTTACTTTCTTTCTTTCTTTCGTTCTGGCTCATTTCCTTCCTTCCTTCCTTCCTTCCTTCCTTCCTTCCTTCCTTCCTTCCTTCCTTCCTTCCTTCCTTCCTTCCTTCCTTCCTTCCTTCCTTCCTTCCTTCCTTCCTTCCTTCCTTCCTTCCTTCCTTCCTTCCTTCCTTCCTTCACGTACGTTGTGCGTGGATTTAACACAGAACCATAAATCAGCTTTACACAAAAACGTCATCAACAGGAATTTATCGTTTTTACCGACAAATTTTACCGTGGGGAATTTTTTTTAACGGTATATTGTGAACGGTAAAATATCGCCCATTCCTAGCCCCAAGGGCCTAAAAACATGAAAACGTAGGACCTCAGTCGGTTAGTCCATTTCTTTTTGTACCGTCTTTTGGACCACAGAAACTGTTCCTACTAATTTGTACTAAAAGTAGTATTTGCCTCTGATTGGTCAGTGGAGCAAAGGTGAAACCCATACTGTATTTAGCCAACATGTGTTGGAGGAATTTCAAAGAAATTGCAGTTTTATTGGCTTCTCTCTCCCCGGGGAGATTCAACACATATCTCAATGCTGGCTTGGTGGGTTGATGCTTCGGACTGTTGTTTGGTGAATCTTGTCCGTGTGTGTGTACACATACATGTTTTTTTGTTGTTTTTTTCCTCTGTAATGCTACTTGTGACCTGTCCAGGTTGCACGCCACCTCTTCTCAAATGAAACATGTGATATGATCACTCCTCAGACCTTTTCTGGCATGATTTAGTTCCAGATAAGTGACAGAAAATGTTGGCCTGATGAAGGCCAGCCAGCTGCTGGCTGTTGCATCACTTCCGCATTACCATTTTCAACCACAGATGCAACCAGAGAAGAGGCCTTTGATGCATGTTGGTCCCTGTGAAACTCCTTTGTCCTCTGTATACTTATCAAGCCCCTAAAACTGTTTGGCCTGAAAGAAACTAATGACTGCCATCCCTGTTTATCCACCAAGGGGTGGCTCTGTTAAGATGAAAGTCAACGCGAGCAAATGCATTATTCAAAGCAATGCTGTTTTACATTTCAAGAAACCCCATTGGCTTATAAATGTAATGTTTCACAACAAATGCCTGAACAACATTGATAACGACGTGCTTTAACCACTAATACAAGAACAAAGTCTGCATAATAATATCAGATGGGGATGGTGGAATAAATTGGAGGGTAACATCAACTATAAGGGACACACTTTAGTCCAGTGTAAAACCTAAGGGCCATAATGTTGTGCAGGATCTTAATCCTGATGACTGCACTTTTTGATTAGGGGACAAGTCCCAGAAATACACACTGCCTGGCCAAAGTTGAGGGTGGTGCGGGGGTTAACTAAGTAGAGGAGTACTGCAGTGACGAAGATGTTTCAGCTGGCAACAAGTCATCAAGTCATTCAACCTTTAATGACATAATGAGAAGCCTCTCATTCGTAAAGCCACCAGATGGGAAGAGAGACCCTGTGACGCTGTGGTTATGGCAAAGATGTTACTTTGGTTTGAAGTGACAAAATATCGTCTGCATCCAGCAAACAAAATGATCTGAATAGAGCTGAAATGTGGTCTGAAATGACGAACCCCTCATATGCAGAGGTGTCAAAAGTATTCACATTCATTACTCAGGTAGAAGTATAGATACTGGAGTTTAAAAATACTCCTGTAAAGTTTGAAGTATCAACTCAAGTTTTTTACTCAAGTAAAAGTATAAAAGTACTGGTTTCAAAACTACTTAAAGTATAAAAGTAAAAGTAATGTAAGGGGGAAAAAAGCCATTAAGGACAAAATCCATTGAAAATGAATGCATCTTAGTATAAAGCAAATATATTAAAGAACCATATATGTGTACTATTGAGCATTAACATGTGTTTCAGAGAGCAGGAGATATGATGACTAGTTGCCTATAAGTATTGTAATGGTGCAAAAAGTCAAACCTCAGAGGCATGTTATCATTTATCCTAACCTTTATTGGAATGTACATCCAAGTTTAGTTGCAGGAATCTGAGGGAACGGATGTAAGAACAAAACTGGACAAGAACATCTGAAACAACCACAACCAAATTCACTCTATCCGGATGGAGCAATTTAACTGGATAGTTTTTTTTTAAAGGCCGAAATGAAATAGAGTAACGAGGCTGTTTTTAAAATGTAAGGAGTAAAAAGTACAGATAATTGCGTGAAAATGTAAGGGGTAAAAGTAAAAAGTCGTATAATTACTCCAGTGAAGTATAGATAACCAAAATTTGTACTTAAGTAAGGTATAAAGTATTTGTACTTCGTTACTTGACACCTCTGCTCATACGTTGTGCCTGCACTACAAGCCTGTGGGGGCAGTATTAGGATCTGAGTCTACCTGAACTCTCTGAATGACCAGGTATTCCCATCAAAAGATTCTTTCTCTTCCTTCTTAATGGCATGAGCATATTCTGAGATAATAAATGACAATCCCAGCAAACAGTGCTTCAGAGAGCACGAGAGATCATTTTCACACATGGTTTTGCCCCTACAGAGTCCAGACTTTAACCCCATTGGGAGTCCCTGCGATGTACTGGAAAAAGATTTTATGCAGCTGTCCAACTATGCCTTTATCAATAAATCATTCGGCTAAAGACGAATCAAACTTCTGGATTAAAAATAGATGCTGGGACAAGTGATGGGGTGGTGATACCTCAATCAAAGCTAAAAGTGACTCAAAAAGATATTAGACGGGTGTGAAATGTTTTTTGGTCAGGCAGTTTATAAACCTTATTATCTTCCAGTTTTTCCCTTTTTTTTTTTTTAATATATTTTTATCCCGGTTTTTTTCCCATTTTTACCACCCCGTGCTCCTACCTACTGACAGTCCTGGGCATTGCCATCCTCTACCAACCCCGGGAGGGCCCTGCACTGAGCTCAGGTCTCCTCCTTAACCTGAGGAGTGAGCAGGCCGCATCTTTTCACCAGACAGGCACCAGACACGGCCGGACGTAGCGCGTGGAAGGATCACGTTATTCCGGCCGGATCCTCCCCACCCCATCTGGCGCCCCGGTTGGCCAGAGGGGGCATGTATAGCCCAGGACTGTGTGCATGTTTTTGTGAGAGTAGCTCCCATTAGCTACCCAAGGGAACACGGGGAGAACATACAAACTCCACACAGAAAGATCCTTTCGCCAACCCCACCCAGGGTGTGGGCACTGAGAGTTTTTCCCTTTTTAAGGGAAATCACAATGGATTATTTGTTTCCATCTTACTCCGTCTTCAGCATCTTCTGTCGCACCAACCACCTGCCACCCTCTTTCTCCAGAAATCTCTTCAGTCTTCCCATTTTGGCTCGTACGTGTCCAGCATCTCAGTCTAGATCAGGGGTCGGCAACCCAAAATGTTGAAAGAGCCATATTGGACCAAAAACACAAAAAACAAATATGTCTGGAGCCGCAAAAAATGAAAAGTCTTGTATAAGCCTTAAACCTGAAATATGGTTCCGCGTTAAATCGACGCAGAGCCTACGGCGTAGGGTACGCGCCGTAGGCTCTAATCAAATGAAGGCAACACATGCTGCATGTTTCTATATTAGTTATAACTGGTGGAAGATTTTTCTTTCATTATGCACTTCGAGAAAAAAGTAGAAATGTCAAGAAAAAAATCGAAATGTCGAGAAAAAAAGTCAAAATCTCGAGATTAAAAAGGAAAGGAAAAAGTATGAAATAAAAGAAAAAAGAAAGAGAAAAAAAGGAAAAAAGAAAAAAGGAAAAAAAATAAGAAAAGAAGAAAGAAAAAGAGGAAAAAAGAAAAAAAGAGAAAAAAGGAAAAAAAGAAGAAAAAAAGGTCAAACAGTTTTGAAAAAGCTCCAGGAGCCACTAGGGCGGCGCTAAAGAGCCGCATGCGGCTCTAGAGCCGCGGGTTGCCGACCCCTGCTCTAGAGTATACTTTACCTCCAAGACGTCCAACCCTGGCTGTTCTCAGATGTGCTCGTTTTGTTATTTTCAACCCTTTTTCCAATCTCATCACTTCCATAGAAGACTTTTAAATCTTCAGCCACCTCCAGCTCTGTTTCCCGTCTTCCTGTCTGGTGTTCATTACCACCATCTTCAGTAATTTGGAAATTGTTTAGGGTCCTTTTTTTTAACATTAGAAGTGCTAAAATAAGAAACACATTAATCTGGTATGAGTTCCCCAATGATGCTTGAGATTGAGTTTAACCCAGAATGGGGGCACAAAGATCCATCATACTGGACCTTAATTGATCAATGAGATTTTAGACAGGATCCCAGGTGCTAAACACAGTAAAGGAATAAATCAAACTTAATTTAATCTGATGTGTACAACTTGCTGACGGAGCGCTTTTCCAGCACTGAGTTAAAAATGCAGTCGATGCGTGCGTGGTTTATTAAAAACAGCAGGATTCAAATGAACTGTATTGTCTCATCACTAGTAGTTATGACAGTCTTTCCCAGTCCTGAGCGGTTACGATCCGGCGTGCTTCTGCACAGCCTCCCCGTGACAAAGTGACCCATCAACCTATGATCCATTAATTATCATCAATGAGTTATCTACGTCTGCTATCCAAATCCGGTTTTGAATTCTTCTGTCATGAGACTTTGAAATTAATTTCAATCAAGTGCGACATGTTGCCTCTGCGGATTTTCCGATGCTGTTATCTCTCTCCCAGACTGTGCACCGTCTTCCAAAGAGCCTTAATATTTTCATCGCTGCTTTTGCAGATTTAAAATTAGGACACGGCATGATTAAACGACTAGGTCTGGTGTTTTTCACCCTGTGCACGGTTCTTTCCCGCTCCGTGAGCAGAGATGTTCCCACATGTGCAGTTTATCACCTCCTGTGACCTGGATGATCTGTTCAATGTTTGCAGCAACCTCCTCCATGTGGGCGACTTTGCTCCGACTCTTTAATCCTGCATGTGGCTGCACGGGGAATGGAAGAGCTGCTTGTTTCAAACAGTCTGCGATGAGATAAGAGAAGTTGTAGTAAACAAGTCGTGATGTCTGAGACGGTGAACTGACTGCTCTCCTAACTTGTCAGTGATATATGAGCAAAGCTGCGGAGGGTGAAATCAGGGTGGCGGGCACGACAGAGGCTTACCAAAGCATTTTGATAAAAGGATTCTCAGACATCTGTAAACAACTGCAGTCTTTCCTTAAACCAGGGGTCGGCAACCCGCGGCTCTAGAGCCTCATGCGGCTCTTTAGCGCCGCCCTAGTGGCTCCCTGGAGCTTTTTCAAAAATGTTTGACCTTTTTTTTTTCCTTTTTTTCTTCTTTTTTTAATTTTTTTTCCTTTTTTTCTCTTTTTTTCCTTTTTTTCTCTTTTTCTTCTTTTTTTCTTTTCTTTTTTTCTTCTTTTTTTCCTTTTTCTTCTTGTTTTTCTTTTTTCTTCTTTTTTTCTTCCCTTTTCCTTTCCTTTTTAATCTCGACATTTCAACTTTTTTCTCGACATTTCGACTTTTTTCATGAAGTTTTTACTATTTCCTCGACATTTTGACTTTTTTCTAGACATTTTGACTTTTTTCTCGAAATTTCAACTTTTTTCTCGAAATTTTTACTATTTCCTCGACATTTTGACTTTTTTCTAGACATTTTGACTTTTTTCTCGAAATTGTACTTCAACATTTATCTCGACATTTCGACTTTTTTTCTCAAAATGTCAACTTTTTTCTCGAAATTTTGACAATTTCCTCGACATTTCGACTTTTTTCACTAAATTTTTACTATTTCCTCAACATTTTGACTTTTTTCTCGAAATTATACTTCAACATTTATCTCGACATTTCGACTTTTTTTCTCGAAATTTCAACTTTTTTCTCGACATTTCGACTTTTTTCTCGACATTTCGACTTTTGTGCATAATGCAGTGCATAATGAAAAAAAAAATCTTCCCCCAGTTATAACTAATATAGATACATGCAGCATGTGTTGTCTTCATTCTAAGGCTTATACAGTACAATACTTCATTTTTTGCGGTTCCAGACATATTTGTTATTTGTGTTTTTGATCCAATATGGCTCTTTCAACATTTTGGGTTGCCGACCCCTGCCCTAAACCAACCGCCGTGTGTGTATATGTGTGTGTGTGTACGAGTACTAAGCCAAGCCAGATGCTGATGGGGTTCACCTTGCAGTCTTTTTTGAACTCGTCTGCCCCAGTGTCAACCCAGAAGCTCTAAGTTCGTCTGTTAGTGTTTCGTTCCACAAAGAGGCTGCCAATCTAACACACGAATGCCCAAAAAGAGGCCACATGCTTGCAGGAGAAGCCAACTAACCAATCACTTGTTTCTCAGTGCGTAGCATCAAATATCAGTTTCCCCCACTGCTTCCGTTCTCCTCCAAGCTGGTAGGATGGGCTTTTGCCAAGATTCTCCCAAACGACAGGATATAATAATTAAAAATGGACAACAAGCACCTATAGCATTAAATCCATGTGTCATAAAAAAATGCTGTGATTGTGACGATAAAACCAAGGAGAGTTTTTATTCTTCTTCTTCTGCTTGACTCTGCTGCTACCACAAACTCTCCAAAGTTCTACTGGTTTGTTCAACTAAGTTGTGCTGGTTCAGAGATCTCAAGGGCTTATCTGTTTCGGGAGCAAAGCCTCTGCGATGCAGATAGCGAAGGGTGCTGGATGCCTCCTATCCTGCCCTCGCCTTGGACAGAGTCCCTGGTCACTGATCAACGCTGTCTTACCAAGATGTAGACCAACAAAAAAACCAACCGGAGTTCATGTCGAGTCTACAGTAACTCAAAAGAAAAACAAATCCTCTGGACAAAACAATCTTACATCTTCGTTTTGGCAATCAGGTACAAACTTGGAGTCTTAGAAAACTTCTATAAATGAAATAAAGCAGTATATATCAGCTGACAATGTCGATCGTTTTTTATCTAGTCTTGTTAGATCAGGCTAGACTCTTCTTCTGCGTGCATCAGTACGCAAAAACGGTACCCAAAATCAAACGTATACACAAGGCGCCATCTAGCGGTCATTTTGTAAAACCACAATCCTTATGAAAAAACGCAGTTATCTTATAGATTCACTCGTGTGAGATGAATAAACAAAGTATGAAGGATGATAAAATAAAATAAAATAAAATGAACATAACCCATTGTTCAACTTTATGTGGGTTACATAAAGTTTGTTTTTAATGCATTCAGACCCATAATATACTTTTATAGAAATAAAGTTGACATTTCCTAAAACTGAATGCTTTAGTCAATCCTTGTTTAATCGCATGCTTTTAGCTACTGCTTTGTCAAACTTGGTGTTAAGTATTAAACTTTTTTTGTGCATTTTCATATATATATATATATATATATATATATATATATATATATATATATATATATATATATACACACATATACAGTATATAAATGACGAGCGTACTTTTATCTATTTTGAAGAATTCTAGTAAAGTAGATTTCTGAGTTGTTTTTTGTTTTCCGGGACTGTTTGTTTTTTGCACATAGGACTATATGACTAGATTTAGTTTTATTAGGCTTATTTCTAGAAGGGCTGTTTTTGCATTGTATCGTCTGATGTACTCCATTGATGCTAACTCTCCTTTTCTCGGCTGTTTTTGGGTTGAAAAGTTTTAACTCTGTTGTGAGTGTGAAAACTTTCTTTTATTGAAGGGATTTCAACTCCAGAATTTCTTTCCCAATTTGTTGCTGCTGTTTCAAGTTACTTTACTAGTTTTAATTCCCTGCTGATATGTTAAACACTTGTAATGTTGTTTAGTAAAGTGTATTATTACAATAATAATCAATTACTACTACTAAGGCTCGTCACATCACTGCACCAAAGTCGTGGCACTGCGCCAAAATGAAAATATATTTCCTTATAAGATTGCTACGTCTCACTTTCAATATTTCTTTTCTAGACAACATAGAGGTCATAACATGTAAATGAGAATACTTTGGAGTTGCTAAGTTTATTTTGCCACTCAGGCTTGGTGGAGCGATCCACTTTAAGTGAGAATGCTAATCTGAGCTCCGATTAGGTTATTGAATGCACAGAGTAGAGAAAGGAATTGAAGGAAAAATAAGCACATTTCCAATATGTTTGGGTATTTCTTTAAAGCAGGGCTCAGAGTTATAACCAGCTGGCTCTGCTGAAGAGCAGCTGCAGGACTCTAAATACGGTGCCAACCCTGTCTTGTTGTCTGCCTGGCTCTTGGACTCTCTTCATTAGTCATAGTCAGTTGTGCTCGCTAGCGTTTCTCCTTCTGTGTGCCGGCTACCTAAGTGTGCACCGTGTCCTGTTGCAAAGCACCAAACGCATATCCCGCTCTGTTTAACTTTCTGTGCTGTATGCAGTCATTGGTATTGGATGCATTCAGCGAGATGGTTAATCTGTAAGCGCCTGGCAGAGAAAGCAATTAACCTCGCGGACCACCGGGGAGTTGATATGAATGAGAGAGCATCTCTCTGCCGTTTAAATATACACCAGAGGGACTCGCGCACTCAAACTCTGACAACCTATTATTCATCATCAAGCTTTAAATGGCTTCTTTGTGGAGGCACCAAGGCGGGCCTCCCTCCCTTTTTACATATACACACACACACAGGTATTTATTTCCATACCCGGGCCGAGGGTCCCTATGGCTCCGGAGTTTAAGTTTGCCCTTGACGGAGAAATGATTAAGGTCAGCTAAAGAATACCAAAATTAAAAACTGCATTCCTAGTGATCGGGGACTTAAGCTGACACTGGAGCAAACTGTGCACAGTGAAGGACGGTAAAGTTTCATCCCTTTCAGTGCCGGTGTAGGTCGTCTCACCAAGGTGCACATGTACAGTACAGACCAAAAGTTTGGACACACCTTCTCATTCAAACACATTGGGAAGTGTGTTCAAACTTTTGGTCTGTACTAGGGATGGGCGGTATGGACTAAAATATGTATCACGATATTTTCTGGCATTTATCCCGATAACGATAAAAATGACGACAAAAAAAATACCAATTCAACTCCACCTTTGTAACTATAAATCTATCACCACATTCAGTCTTTGGAGCCAAAACACTGCTCTAAAAGATACTAAATACTACTAAACTACACCAATTAAATTGAATTAATAAAAAACGATTAAATGAGTTACACCTGTACTGCAAAACTGGAATGACTCAGATCAGCCATGTTTGTTACACAAACACATCATCAATGGGAATTTATCCTTCTTTTTCTTTCTTTCTGGCTCATTTCTTTCTTTCTTTCTTTCTTTCTTTCTTTCTTTCTTTCTTTCTTTCTTTCTTTCTTTCTTTCTGGCTCATTTCTTTCTTTCTTTCTTTTTTCTTTCTTTTTTCTTTCTTTCTTTCTTTCTTTCTTTCTTTCTGGCTCATTTCTTTCTTTCTTTCTTTCTGGCTCATTTCTTTCTTTCTTTCTTTTTTCTTTCTTTCTTTCTTTCTTTCTTTCTTTCTTTCTGGCTCATTTCTTTCTTTCTTTCTTTCTTTCTTTTTTCTTTCTTTCTGGCTCATTTCTTTCTTTCTTTCTTTCTTTCTTTCTTTCTTTCTTTCTTTCTGGCTCATTTCTTTCTTTCTTTCTTTCTTTCTTTCTTTCTTTCTTTCTTTCTGGCTCATTTCTTTCTTTCTTTCTGGCTCATTTCTTTCTTTCTTTCTTTCTTTCTTTCTGGCTCATTTCTTTCTTTCTTTCTTTCTTTCTTTCTTTCTTTCTTTCTTTCTTTCTTTCTGGCTCATTTCTTTCTTTCTTTCTTTTTTCTTTCTTTTTTCTTTCTTTCTTTCTTTCTTTCTTTCTTTCTTTCTTTCTTTCTGGCTCATTTCTTTCTTTCTTTCTTTCTGGCTCATTTCTTTCTTTCTTTCTTTTTTCTTTCTTTCTTTCTTTCTTTCTTTCTGGCTCATTTCTTTCTTTCTTTCTTTCTTTCTTTTTTCTTTCTTTCTGGCTCATTTCTTTCTTTCTTTCTTTCTTTCTGGCTCATTTCTTTCTTTCTTTCTTTCTTTTTTCTTTCTTTCTGGCTCATTTCTTTCTTTCTTTCTTTCTTTCTTTCTTTCTTTCTTTCTTTCTTTCTTTCTGGGTCATTTCTTTCTTTCTTTCTTTCTTTCTTTCTGGCTCATTTCTTTCTTTCTTTCTTTCTTTCTTTCTTTCTTTCTTTCTTTCTTTCTTTCTTTCTTTCTTTCTTTCTTTCTTTCTTTCTTTCTGGCTCATTTCTTTCTTTCTTTCTTTCTTTCTTTCTTTCTTTCTTTCTTTCTTTCTTTCTTTCTTTCTTTCTTTCTTTCTTTCTGGCTCATTTCTTTCTTTCTTTCTTTCTTTCTTTCTTTCTTTCTTTCTTTCTTTCTTTCTTTCTTTCTTTCTTTCTTTCTGGCTCATTTCTTTCTTTCTTTCTTTCTTTTTTCTTTCTTTCTGGCTCATTTCTTTCTTTCTTTCTTTCTTTTTTCTTTCTTTCTGGCTCATTTCTTTCTTTCTTTCTTTCTTTCTTTCTTTCTGGCTCATTTCTTTCTTTCTTTCTTTCTTTCTTTCTGGCTCATTTCTTTCTTTCTTTCTTTCTTTCTTTCTTTCTGGCTCATTTCTTTCTTTTTTCTTTCTTTCTTTCTTTCTTTCTGGCTCATTTCTTTCTTTCTTTCTTTCTTTTTTCTTTCTTTCTGGCTCATTTCTTTCTTTCTTTCTTTCTTTTTTCTTTCTTTCTGGCTCATTTCTTTCTTTCTTTCTTTCTTTCATTCTGGCTCATTTCTTTCTTTCTTTCTTTCTTTCTTTCTTTCTTTCTTTCTTTCTTTCTTTCTTTCTTTCTTTCTTTCTTTCTTTCTTTCTTTCTTTCTTTCTTTCTTTCTTTCTTTCTGGCTCATTTCTTTCTTTCTTTCTTTTTTCTTTCTTTCTTTCTTTCTTTCTTTCTTTCTTTCTGGCTCATTTCTTTCTTTCTTTCTTTTTTCTTTCTTTCTTTCTTTCTGGCTCATTTCTTTCTTTCTTTCTTTTTTCTTTCTTTTTTCTTTCTTTCTTTCTTTCTTTCTTTCTTTCTTTCTTTCTGGCTCATTTCTTTCTTTCTTTCTTTTTTCTTTCTTTCTTTCTTTCTTTCTTTCTTTCTGGCTCATTTCTTTCTTTCTTTCTTTCTTTCTTTCTTTCTTTCTGGCTCATTTCTTTCTTTCTTTCTTTCTTTCTTTCTTTCTTTCTTTCTTTCTTTCTTTCTTTCTGGCTCATTTCTTTCTTTCTTTCTTTCTTTCTTTCTTTCTTTCTTTCTTTCTTTCTTTCTTTCTTTCTTTCTGGCTCATTTCTTTCTTTCTTTCTTTCTTTCTTTCTTTCTTTCTTTCTTTCTTTCTTTCTTTCTTTCTTTCTTTCTTGCTCATTTCTTTCTTTCTTTCTTTCTTTCTTTCTTTCTTTCTTTCTTTCTGGCTCATTTCTTTCTTTCTTTCTTTTTTCTTTCTTTTTTCTTTCTTTCTTTCTTTCTTTCTTTCTTTCTTTCTGGCTCATTTCTTTCTTTCTTTCTTTCTGGCTCATTTCTTTCTTTCTTTCTTTTTTCTTTCTTTCTTTCTTTCTTTCTTTCTTTCTTTCTGGCTCATTTCTTTCTTTCTTTCTTTCTTTCTTTTTTCTTTCTTTCTGGCTCATTTCTTTCTTTCTTTCTTTCTTTTTTCTTTCTTTCTTTCTTTCTTTCTTTCTTTCTTTCTGGCTCATTTCTTTCTTTCTTTCTTTCTTTCTTTCTTTCTTTCTTTCTGGCTCATTTCTTTCTTTCTTTCTTTCTTTTTTCTTTCTTTCTGGCTCATTTCTTTCTTTCTTTCTTTCTTTCTTTCTTTCTTTCTTTCTTTCTTTCTTTCTTTCTTTCTTTCTTTCTTTCTGGCTCATTTCTTTCTTTCTTTCTTTCTTTCTTTCTGGCTCATTTCTTTCTTTCTTTCTTTCTTTCTTTCTTTCTTTCTTTCTTTCTTTCTGGCTCATTTCTTTCTTTCTTTCTTTCTTTCTTTCTTTCTTTCTTTCTTTCTGGCTCATTTCTTTCTTTCTTTCTTTCTTTCTTTCTTTCTTTCTTTCTTTCTGGCTCATTTCTTTCTTTCTTTCTTTCTTTTTTCTTTCTTTCTGGCTCATTTCTTTCTTTCTTTCTTTCTTTTTTCTTTCTTTCTGGCTCATTTCTTTCTTTCTTTCTTTCTTTCTTTCTTTCTTTCTTTCTGGCTCATTTCTTTCTTTCTTTCTTTCTTTCTGGCTCATTTCTTTCTTTCTTTCTTTCTTTCTTTCTTTCTTTCTGGCTCATTTCTTTCTTTTTTCTTTCTTTCTTTCTTTCTTTCTTTCTGGCTCATTTCTTTCTTTCTTTCTTTCTTTTTTCTTTCTTTCTGGCTCATTTCTTTCTTTCTTTCTTTCTTTTTTCTTTCTTTCTGGCTCATTTCTTTCTTTCTTTCTTTCTTTCTTTCTGGCTCATTTCTTTCTTTCTTTCTTTCTGGCTCATTTCTTTCTTTTTTCTTTCTTTCTGGCTCATTTCTTTCTTTCTTTCTTCCTTTCTTCCTTTCTTCCTTTCTTCCTTTCTTCCTTCCTTCCTTCCTTCCTTCCTTCCTTCCTTCCTTCCTTCCTTCCTTCCTTCCTTCATCAACGGGAATTTATCGTTTTTACTGCAAGATGACAAATTCTTACCGTGGGGAATATTTTTGACGGTATATCGGGAACGCTAAAATATCGCCCATTCCTAGTCTGTACTACAAAAATCAAAGTCAAAGTCTTTTCATATTAGTGCATCTCAGCTTGGCACAATAAAAACAATCTTTCCATTTAATGCAGCTTGGTGGTGGATGTTTTCCTGTCCATCAGACAAAACTTTTCAGACTGTTCAGTTTGAGTGTCAGTCTGTGTTTGTGGCTACTGACCTGCCAGCTCATTCGCTCTTGCATCAGTAACCTCTCTAATGAGGAAAGAAACACCGGCGCAGATGGACGAAGGAGGGGAAGAGGCTGCGACAGATGAGTGGATGTGCACAAGAGCGCGATGACGGGGGGATTCATGGTGAAATGAAGGCTGAGAGACGGCCAGTTAAAGAATTGCTTGCCTGCACTTATTGGATGCGCTTTTTGTGGACAAACTTTTCTCTCTGAGGCAGCGAAAGGTGACCTAGTGCAAAAATGATAAATCATACTTGTGCAAGTTCTATAAACCTTCTTATGATGGGTTACTCATTTACAAACACTCATTTAACAGTTATGATATTCATAAACAGAGGTGTCAAAAGTATTCACATTCATTACTCAGGTAGAAGTATAGATACTAGAGTTTAAAAATACTCCTGTAGAAGTTGAAGTATCAACTCAAGTTTTTTACTCAAGTAAAAGTATAAAAGTACTGGTTTCAAAACTAAAAGTAAAAGTAATGTAAGGGGGAAAAAAGCCATTAAGGACAAAAGCCATTGAAAATGAATGCATCTTAGTATAATGCAAATATATTAAAGAACCATATATGTATACTATTGAGCATTAACATGTGTTTCAGAGAGCAGCAGATATGATGACTAGTTGCCTATACAACACAGTCTCACTCCGGAGGCGTCGGATTCCGACGAACGGTCAAGAGCCATTGGCGCCATCCACTGACGCAAAAGGTACCCTTCTGCGTCTCTTTCAGACGCAAGTAGGCTCCAATTGACTCCAATGTAATCCCGTCTGCGGCTATATCTGACGCTCAGAGCAGCTGATCACCGCGTCCTCATTCCTCTTTTAAAATGCAAATACTTCAATTTAAAAATGTTTATCCCACAATCTCTGTTCAGTGAGTATCATGCATGGTTTATCAGTTATTAAGAAGCCTTTTTCCACTTTGACCAGAGTGAAATGCGGATGGAATTGGGCACCAACAAACGACAGCAGCCTTTTTGAAAAATATATTTTTAGTTTAATGCATTGCATGCATGCGTTTATAATTCCCATATATTCTGTGGCTGTAGCCTTCTAGTTGTCTGACATTTTTGGGAGTTAAAAACTTAAATAGGGGACTAGTAGCCGTCGTCTCTCCCATCGAAAAGTACAGGTCCGATCTGCACCAAACTAACGTCTGTCTGATCAGGGGATGCCCCCAAACAACATATAAAAAATTCAGACTCCTAGCTAAAGGCGTTAGTGAACTATGCAAAAAAAGACACAAAATAGGCCCTGTTCCATTAGTCAGGAGGCTCTCAGACCTATACGTGTCTACACCCTCCTAACCAGCCAGAACGTTTTGGAGGAAACACTGTTGCAGAAGTCATAGAAATCATTTTTTATATGTTGTTTGGGGGCATCCCCTGATCAGACAGACGTTAGTTTGGTGCAGATCGGACCTGTACTTTTCGATGGGCGGGGCTTTGAAACGTCACCTTTTCCAACATTCGAACGGACACTGTTGCCACAAAATTTGACCAAACCAAGTAAAACTTGATCTGTGGCCTCCATATGGGGCCCAGATTGGGCTTGCCAAGTCTCAACTCTGTGAACCCTCTGCAACGCCAACTAGCTCTGTGGAAGTCGTACAGCCACGGGACCAAAAGATCCTAGCAAAGGGCCTTCTGCATTGCAACATAGTCAAAAATCAGCGTAACGAGGCTGTTTTTAAAATGTAAGGAGTAAAAAGTACAGATAATTGCGTGAAAATGTAAGGAATAAAAGTAAAAAGTCGTAATAATAAAAATAAAAATAATTACTCCAGTGAAGTATAGATAACCAAAATTTCTACTTAAGTAAGGTAACAAAGTATTTGTACTTCGTTACTTGACACCTCTGTTCATAAATGCACTTTATGCACAGTATGGAGCACTTTGTGTCCACAGTAACACACGAGTAAATGGGAGGCAATGCGGATGGTTGTGGGGGACGGGAGCCCAAAGACAGTTGGATCCAATCTTCTGACGGGAATACAAGCCCCTCCTGACTCGGCCCCCAACAGATCCTGAAAGGATTTGATTCAAACATCTTTGACAGATTGCTGCAATTGCATCCCTAGTAGCTCAGCTCCGAGAGAGACTGCAAATACTTAGTCAATAATTAGTTTAAGCAGGTTATTTAATTTTCATAAAACGTTACTGCTGATCAACTGCATTTGATCTGTAGCGTCTGGTTGCTGTTTACTGTCTTAATTCATACTGAAGTTTTAAGGGTATACTGTACATGTTTTTTCCACATTTCCACAGTTTTATTGCGGTCTATCTGGAGGCCCGTTTCATGAGTCTTATGTTTTATGGCGATATTCAGATTACCAGACTTGAATCATGTTTGTCCATCTTCTTTATAGTGTGTGAATGTCAGGGTTAACTGTTGGAAGTAAAAATGTTTGGACAAAGCATTGTCCTTTTCCTCATGTTCCTTCTCTTTTTGTATAATGTTTGCTTGTCCAAGCAAAGACAGATGCAAAGTTTCTGGTTTCCAGTGAAGTAAGGCTTGTGTTTCCAGTAATGCAACCAGATGTTTGCACAAACTTCTTCCAGAAGCACAAGAAGCTGTTATCCAGGTTGTGATGTTGGCAGTTTGAAGGGTGATCTAAAGAAGAGTTTCCCAACCCTGGTCCTCAAGTACCCCTGCCTGCATGTTTTAGATGTTTCACTGTTCCAACACACTTGATTCTTAAGTCATCGTCAGCACATCACCAAAGTCTGCACAAGTTTTACAACAAAATAATCTTTATCAGGATGTGCTGAAGCAGAGAAACATCTAAAACATGCATAACTGGGGGACTAGAGAACCAGAGTTGGCAACCGCTGATCTAAAGAAAGGGATTGTAAGAATTCCACTAGTTCATTTACTCCCAAATATAACACTTTATCTTGTATGTTTTACACTATGATACATATTATGATTTGTGATGCATAAAATGCATATATTTTGTTGTATACAATGTAATAATTGTAGATGTGTTCAATTCATGCGACCGTTTACAAAGTTATTGGAATTCAATTCATTCCCTTACACAATTAGTCCTGGACAAAAAAAAAATCTGATTTAAGCAACAGTTTATATTTATTAAATGACACATATAATTTACAACTAGATAACAAAAAATGCAGGATATTTATTTTGATCACTTACTTTGCAAATAAATGTATACTTTTATTTTGGAAGAACGATTCCCCTCCATCTTATAATATAGACTTTTATTACAGGCTCATGGCCCACATGGTAGGAACAATACAACACATAAGAGAATAAAAAAATAAAAGAATAAAATACAAATGCATATATAGAGAGACAAATATAAAATACAGTTTACAGTTCAAGAGAGACACTCATTCCACCGTCCTCTAATGGTGGACGTGTACCTGACAGAGCTACGGCTGGGGTCCGTCATCAGCCTAATTAGACCATTCAATGACGAGTCCAGTCGGCACATGAACTTATATGTCAGGTTCCTTAAGAGAGCCTTAAAGGTGGTGAGACCCAAGGAGCAGAGGAGCTCACTAGCTCTGGTGCTCCTAGGTTTATGTAACAGGATTCTTAGACAATCGTTGTAGGCTACTTGTAGTTTTTGTAGGCTCCCCCTTTTATAGTTCACCCACAATGGGGCTGTATATAGGGGGGTGCAGTATGTTCTAAACAGGTTTACTTTTACCTCAGTAGTACAATGATGAAATTTTCTAACCAACATATTTGCTTGTATATAAAGCATTCTCCTCTGTCTTAACATATCTTCATCATCCTCAAGGGTATCTGTAATGATGTGACCAAGATATTTTGTACTTTTAGCCACACATACTGTTTGCCCAGACAGGCGAAAGTTTGGGAATCTGAGCTCCCCATCTTCCTTAGCTCTGCAGATTAAGACCATGCTCTTCTTAGCATTATACTTGATGTTAAAATCTAACCCATAGTTCGAACATATATTTAAAAGCTGTTGGAATCCACTGCTACAGGGGGAAATGATGCTAAGGTCATCTGCATACATGAAGTGATTAATTAAAGTATCACCCATCATACAGCCTGTCTTACATTCTCCCAGCTGCTTGGATAGACCATCCATATATAAGTTAAAGAGGGCGGGGCTTAAAATCCCCCCCTGACGGACGCCATTACCCACACGAAAGGGGGTGGATAATGTGCTCCCCCATCTAACTTGCATTTGCTGGTTTGCATACCAGTAGACTAGGATGCGAATTAGCCAGTTAGGTACACCCCTAAGTTTGAGCTTATTGAAAAGCTTATAATGGTGGATGAGATCAAAGGCTCGAGAAGCATCAATGAAACCCACAATCATACTGGAACCTTGACTTCTGTATGTCTCCACTGCCTCTTTCAGAGCGTAGATACATTGGTCGGTACTGTGTTTAGGCTTAAAGCCAAACTGATTATCTGTAGTGGTTATATATACACTTAAATGGTCAAGAAGAAGTCTTTCTTTATAAGACTTTCGTAGAACAACTCAAAGCATTTCTACCTTTAGAAAAACTAACTTTGGAAAAATATAACCGTGGCCATATTTTTTAAGAATTTTGGTTCCCATTATTCTCTGGTTTAGAGAACTTCATTGTCCGCTGAATGCTGTTTTATTGCGTGCACAAAAGAAAATTGTAAGACCTACCGTCAGTAAGAATGTATCTGATTGTCTTTCTTTTGTGAAATAAAAAGATATTCAAAAAAACAAATATAACACTTTATCTTGTATGTTTTACACTATGATATATTTTGTTGTATATTTTGTTGTATTCAATGTAATAATTGTAGATATGTTCAATTCATGATGCCTTCCTTCCAAGCATCCATCTGTCTCTGGATGTGCAGGCTACAGCTAAAGGGAAGCAATCTCTCCACCTTGCCTTGGATCTGCCCTTCACTTTTAGACAAACTGTACCAAAAATACCTTCCCCGAGCCAGACAGTCAACACACTTCCCCCTCCTTTCCTCCGGTGAGGGCATCGCTGGCGTATGAATGTTCCGGTGGGGCTCGGAGAGGCTGTTTGGCGCGGATGGTTTGTTTTTTTGTGTGTTGGGTCCATTGCTTCTGCCAAAAGTTGAGAAAATGTCGAACTTTCAGCAGATCAACGCATGCGTCAGCCAATCAAGTTGCAGCTATGGATTCACAAAGTACAGAGGGGAGGAATAAAGTCACTCTAGGGGCAGAACAAAAAGTTACTGTGTGACCGGCGCTTATTGAGCCAACGCAGCATGCTAATGCTAAGGTGTGTGCTATATTCATTTAGTTGTCTTACTTGTTAGGACTGGCTGAGCACAATAAACTAACTCTACATACTGTATGTGGTAACTGTATGTGGTAACAATGAAATGTTTAGTTTAGAATATAAAAATAAATATATATATATAATTTATTATTTTTTTTACCTTTACCATATTGGAAAATTTCATTTTTAAGTTTAACCAAAAAATATGCTCTCTAATATGCTCTGTAGTATGTTGCCTGCATTTGTTTATGCACAGGTAACTAAATATCTGGCACATAATTATATGAAATACATTGAAAACTGCTCCTGCATTGATTCCTCTATGTAGCAAACTATTTAATTAATTAATAAACAACTCAATCGTAGAAAATGGCAAAATAGTTTGATTCCTTTTGAACACATGTTGTGTTTAGTCTTCTGGCTCGGAAATTGTTCTTTTCTTTTTTGTCTAAACAACATTAAACTTTTTTATTCTAGGTCATTGTCATAATCTGGCACCTTTTAGTTACTAATGTCACTGTTTAGTTTGTTGTCTAAAGGGTTGAAACACCAAGTAACACCACAAAGCTTGATGGTTTTTAGAGCACAGACATGTGTTTCAGTAGTCTAACTTAATGTTCACATTGCATTTGATTTAATTTCCCTTTTATAGCCCAGTTGATGTGATTTTAATTTGCACATGAAACTAACAATCTGTGCTGCAAAGGATTTAAAGGGCATCCTTAGAGATTGTCTTCATGCTCTGTAAATCTTCTGCACCACAGAGGAATAAGTTTGCAGCATCGAAAGTCACCACATGGTCTAACCGTTTCCCTGTAGACGAGCGACATTGGCTGTTGCCGTAACATCCGCTCCTGATTAAAGCGAGCTTCGTCTTTTGTAAGTCATCACTGGAGCACGTAGAGGCCAGTTTTGGGTGAGGACAGTATTCACCTTGACCGCAAATTGCCGACGGGCGTGCGTATTAAACTGACACCATGTTGGGCTTTCTTCTGAGAGCATGATCAAATCGTGCCGATACACTTTTCAGATTGCTCCGTTTAATTCTTTCACATAAAACAAATTCATAGTAGACTGTACTGGATTGCTCATTTGCTTTTAATCATCTGATTCCTGCTGTGTTAGAGTAAGATGCATACCATCAACTGTTTGAGTCAACTCCAAGCACAAAAACAGCTATGAGCAAATAAACCCATAGCAGATCCAGATGTAGAGATGAACGATGTCTCTCTGTACAAGGCCAGCGTTGGACCCCATCAAAGTGTATGAAGGGTTTTTATTTCCTTCAGCTTTACGTGATTATTTCAGTACACCCTTCCCAACCAAAAAAATCAAAACTTAAATGCTTTCGGTATTGAATCCTATTCAGGTGATATGTCTGTCTGCTTTGAGGGAGGTTGCCTTAAGTTAATGTGAACAATATGTAAAAATGTGAATAATCATCATGAGCTTAATCATCTCAGTTAATATGGACCAAATAGTGTTTTTATGTATCTATGTGTGATATCATACAAGTCTCTTGAAAGCTGCATGGCCACCTAACCTCAGGCACCACATGCTACCTATTTTAACAATGCTATTTTAGATGAACTTGGTTCATACTAAGCTATGATGTTAACTAGTGTTACCAGTAATTCTGATCAAATATGTACGGTGGCCGACAAGGGCCAAACGCACTGCAACGGCCTAATGCGTCTCAGAAGGAAAACGGCTTCAAGTACAGAAACGATTCAAATTCACAAACTCAAAATTAGGTAGAAAAAGAGGAACGTGGTGGAAATGAAAAAAACGTGCTGCAAAAAACAAAGACAAATGCAGCATCATCAAACGCGCTGCAAATAGAGAAACGATGCAAAGCACAAAACGATATAAAACAAGAAACCATCTTCAAAAGAAAAACGCTTCATAACCGGTCAGTACAACCGGAAATGCTCCAAACCTGCAGGGGGCGCTGCTGACTGAACCACAGTGTTTACATCCATGGTTTAAACATACAGCAGGAACGGTAACGTGATTTTTATCTGATTATATATTTATATACGATGTTTGTATCACTGTACAACGCTGTACATTGTATCGTCTGGTGTAAAATATAATAAAGAAACCTCTAGCAATGTCCAGCGTTGTACAGTGATATAAACATCGTATATAAATATAGTCAGATAAAAATCACATTACCGTTCCCGCTGTATGTTTAAACCATGGATGTAAACACTGTGGTTCAGTCAGCTGCGCCCCCTGCAGGTTTGGAGCACTTCCGGTTGTAGTGACCGTTTATGAAGCGTTTTTCTTTTCAAAGTTTATTTAGACGGGACAATGCATATTAATGAACACTACATTAAGCAGTGTAAATACACCAGGTTTAAGCAGATATGCTAGTTTCCACCCGCAGTCCCCACAAACAACCAGACACACTCACACTCACACCTACGGGCAATTTAGAATGATCAATTTACCTAGCATGCATGTTTTTTTGGACTGTGGGAGGAAGCCGGAGTACCCGGAGGAAACCCACGCAAGCACGGGGAGAACATGCAAACTCCACACAGAAAGACCCTGCTGGGCCTGGGAGTCGAACCTTCTTGCTGTGAGGCAACAGTGCTAACCACTAAGCTGAAGATGGTTTCTTGTTTCATATCGTTTTTGTCAGGCCTTTGTCAGGCTGGTGTGGTGAGGACCCAGATGCAGGAGAGAGAGGGAGGGAGGTCGGAGGCAGGAGTCTCAAAAAACAAGGATTTATTCCAACAAAGGCAAGAGGCAAAAAATCAAAATCAAAGCACTGCGTGGCAGGATAAAAAAAACTAACAGTAACAGGGATCAAAGAACTAGAAGTCATGGAGCACATGGAGGGGAAACCAGTAAGGACCAACAGGGAACAAGGGAATGAAAAGACCAGATATACTCAGGGGATAACGAGACACGACGAGACACAGGTGCAGACAATCAGGGCAGATGGGACACAGGCGGGGCAAAACAGAAACTGAAAAGCTGGGGGGAATGTCAAACCCTGACAGTTTTGTGCTTTGCATCGTTTCTCTATTTGCAGCGCGTTTGATTTTGTCTTTGTTTTTTGCAGCATGCTTTTTCATTTGCACCACGTTCCTCTTTTTGTACCTCGTTTTGAGTTTGTGAATTTGAATCGTTTCTGTACTTGAAGCCGTTTTCCTTAACTGAGACGCATTAGGCCGTTGCAGTGCGTTTGGCCCTTTTCGGCCACCGTAGTGCAGGGCAACCTGGAGGTTTAACTTGTCGTTTTTACCCTGGACGGGGGCTTTGGTGCTCAAATCGGTGGAGGGGGGGATTTATGGAAAATCACTCGCTTTTGGGGCCTGCCCCTAGAGGTCAGTTGATCAACTGCAATTTTTTTCTACTTTCGCTGCAGCTCCAAAAAGCAGATGTTGCTCCTTGGTCTTGACTCCACAGTCAGCATCAGTGCACAGCGGAAAGATGAATCTCCTCAGTATAAACCCTTAACTGAGCAGCGACCTCAGCTAATCACTCAACTAGTCACCATAAAATGAGTTTATGAAAACATCTTTGCCCTGTTGATGGATAAGGTCAAGTTAATACAGAGGAGCTAAAACGGACATTGAGAGTAACAGCGTCTTCACCACTAGAAGCCCTTTTAAATGAAATGTAATCAAACGATCCATTTAAAAACCTGAAGACAAGGCGAGCTTTAAAGGTTACCAATCTGCAAACACCCCCTCCCCCTGTCTCTGGGTTTCTTTTCCCTGTTCTCCCTCTCTCTGTTCCCATCTCTCTCTCTGATGTTTCTGAAACTTTTCATGCACCGGGTGTTTAATTGAATCTACATCTGGAGCAATGCTCCACTAAAACACCTGTTTTCAATTCTGGCAACCGACAGAAACATTTGTTTCTTGCAGGCAGATTCTTTTTTCTCCCTCTCTCTTTGCTCTCTACCTCCCATTGACTCACAGGCTATTTGTTATGTTTAAGCAAAAGAACCGCTGTACAGCAGCTAATGGATGTAAATATAATTTGAACTTGATTATGACCAATTGCAAGGAAAATACAGTGTGTGATTTTTCCAGGTGTCGTGTAACATTTTGGCACCTTTTGCTGTATGAGATTTAATTTAAATGCTAAACTTTTAGCTTTTTGTTTTAATGGAAGATAATGTGCGTATTTTAGTCTTAATGATGGATAAGTTTAATGTAACATCAGCGTCACTGATTTTATTAAGCTCACAAGTGAGGCCATATGACGTGGTTTAGCAGGATTAGATTAGATGCTCTTTACTCTGTATAAAATGTACATATAAACTGTAAAATACCTTTCATGTCTGTTGTGGATTAACTTGGACAGGAATAGAGCGAGCTTTCCACTGGTTTTTGTATGACAGCCAACAAAGAAACTTTTTTTTTTAAGTTTGACACATTTTACAAGTGAGAAGGAAATCTCCTTTCTGCCAAATCAATGGCGTATTTTATTTGCTGTTGAACAAAATGAACATTGATGTTCCGTAAGACAAGAGCGGCCACAAAAATCACTAAGCGCAATGAAGTGAGAACAAAGCTGAAGAATTTCAGTGGCAGCCAATTCTCTGAAACACTTAATTACGCCTAATTGTTCGGAGGACAGAACACACACAGACGCAATTAGCAAGGATATGCATGGGCAGCGAGTCGCAAGGAAACAGCACTTAAGCAAAAGAATAACAGAGTTAGATGTTTGCACATTCCATAGAGCAGGGCTAAAAATACGAGTGTAAATAAACATGTGAAAGATGCAAATACATGTATTTGATTACCGGCACTTTGTACTCAGTGCTTTAACATAAACTTTACATGTTTTTTTTGTTGTTTTCTGTATCTTGTGATGAAATACAAAAGTATTTTCTTATGAAATAAATATAATCAAAATCATCAAATATAAAAAATCCTCCTGTAGGTTACACTGAATAAGTGAAAAGCATTTTAATGACAAAATCCACTGAACATTAAAGGTAGGGTAAGGAATTTCTGGATGACGGCAGGTCTGATATTTAAGACTGAACCCCAAGAAAAGACCCCCAATCTTGAATTCTCCTTGTTTTTATTTGTTAGAAGACTATTAAAACTAACATTTTACTTTATATTTGCCACTCATCTAATGCAGCCCAAAATTAAGGTATTGGACACTGATGACAGTACAGTTGTTTGTGTACTGTGCACTACATTGTGGCAAAATCTGCATTAAGTGTAGTAGCAGAAGTGTAGTATCAAGTTTTGAAACTGGCCTGGGAGAAATTGGCTTTTCTTTTATAAAACTCACCTTCCACCACTTAAGCAGCTTCAGCTTCAGTGGTTTATAAGTCAGTGTTCTTGGTTTTAAGCTATGCTATATACATGCAAAGTGTAAAAATACCAAATACCTGCTTTATTAAGGGGCTGACCCTAATTCTAATCCATTACGGACACCATGACGTCACGAATAGGAAGTACTTTTATCAATCCACCCTCTTCAAAAAAAAAAAAAAAGTTCAGAAGCAGCTGCAAAAACCCTCTTGGATAGCATGAAGTTACAAGACAAACCCAAAGATCCTGTATAACCTGATATAAAAGATTTACATAACCACCAGAATAGAGGAATAAAGCCAACAAGGAAGTCTTAAAAGAGTTTACAGCTAAGACCCACGAGGTTCTGAGCTCTAAAAAAACCCTCGTCTCCAGCAGACTCCACTTTCTAATGGACCAGCTGCAGTCGCAACATATTTTAGTCATTACGTCCATTCACAACCACGTTCGAGTGACCTGCATATTGTTTTGAATCAGTCATTAACTGTATAGGTGACACACAATTCCCTTTGTGAATGTACCATAAAAGTTTTAGTAGCTTTTCCGACCACCATAATTACCAAATCCTTACAGTATGTAGAAAAAGAGTAGCTTTTCATGTTTTTTTGGCACTGTGTAGGACATAGTGACATCTAGCGGCAAAGGTAGAGATTGCATATAACATTGGAGCACACTGAGAAATGCTTCGGAAAGACACCTGTTCTCAATTCTGGCAAAAGACAGAAACAAAGTGTTTTTGTTTTTTTGCCTACCGTCCATTGATTCACATGCTATTTACTGTTTATGCAAGAGAGATGCTTTCCTTTAGATAATTCAAACTTGATTATGAAGCTCCCCTTTGCAGCTTTTAGGAAGAACTACAGTAGCACCTAAAATTGTGAAAGCCCATCTCTGGAGCCAATGTACAACTTGTTTTTTCCAGCCAACTGTACAGACAGACGGTGCAAGACAGAAAACTCTGTACTTTACAACTTGTGTTTTCTTATAATTATAGACTGAAGCATATTTGATATTGGGAATTTGTATCTGAATTGTCATGACCAGGGGTCGGCAACCCAAAATGTTGAATGAGCCATATTGGACCAAAAACACAAAAAACAAATATGTCTGGAGCCGCAAAAAATGAAAAGTCTTGTATGTATAAGCCTTAGAATGAAGGCAAATGGCGAAAGTCGAAATGTTGAGAAAAAAGTCGAAATGTTGAGAAAAAAGTCAAAATTTTCGAGAAAAAAGTCGAAATGTCGAGAAAAAAGTCAAAATTTTCGAGAAAAAAGTCAAAATGTCGAGAAAAAAGTTGAAATGTCGAGAAAAAAGTTGAAATTTTGAGAACAAAGTTGAAATGTCACGATTAATGTTGAAGTACAATCTTGAGAAAAAAGTAGAAATGTTGAGAACAAAGTCGAAATGTTGAGGAAATAGTCAGGATTTCGTGAAAGTCGAAATGTCGAGATTAAAAAGGAAAGGAAAAAGGAAGAAAAAAAGAGAAAAAAAGGAAAAAAATAAGAAAAAAGGAAAAAAGAAAAAACGGAAAAATGAGAAAAAAAAAGAAAAAAAAAGAAAAAAAAGGTCAACATTTTTTGAAAAAGCTCCAGGGAGCCACCAGGGCGGCGCTAAAGAGCCGCATGCGGCTCTAGAGCCGCAGGTTGCCGACCCCTGGTCATGACCAAATAAAGTGTGACAATCAGCACTGTAATTAAATTCATCATTAGCATTAAAAAGAGATTTAGCTAACAAGCAACTTAAGTTGATCTGTAATTGTAAGTCGACCAGTCATCATTGTCCCAGTAACCCATACAAGCATGGGTTACTGGGACTGATTTAGAGAAAGTAGGTTTGACTTCACTACAATAAGTAGTTCCTCATTTCAACTTTTTAGCACTGGGCCAGTCTGAGAAATGAACGGGCTGAAAAATGAGGTCCCAGGTGAGTTTGCCCATCGGCCCCAGATACAGTGGTTGTGCTGACATGCATGAGTGATAAATGGCCTTGGCCCAAATTGTATGTCGTACTTGGGCCGACCACAGAAGCAAACCTAAGTGGGACGTTCACATCATGGAACCAATTGACACTCCAATATAAAGCCATGTTTTTCAACCCAATTGAAGACTCACCGGCCACTTTATTAGGTACACCTCTCCAACTGCTCTTTAACGCACATTTCTAATCAGCCAATCACATGGCAGCAACTCAGTGCATGTGGGCACGTAGACATGGTCCAGACCAGGGGTCGGCAACCCAAAATGTTGAAATAGGACCAATTGGACCAAAAACACAAAAAAACAAATATGTCTGGAGCCGCAAAAAATGAAAAGTCTTGTATAAGCCTTAGAATGAAGGTAAATGGCGAAAGGCAAAATGCTGAGAAAAAAGTCGAAATGTTGAGAAAAAAGTCGAAATGTCGAGAAAAAAGTCGGAAAAAAGTTGAAATGTCGAGAAAAAAGTGGAAATGTCGAGATTAATGTTGAAGTACACTCTCGAGAAAAAGTGGAAATGTTGAGGAAAAAGTGGAAATGTTGAGAAAAAAGTCGAAATGTTGAGAAAAGAGTCGAAATGTCGAGATTAAAAAGGAAAGGAAAAAGGAAGAAAAAGAAAAAAAGAAGAAAAAAAGAAGAAAAAAAGAAAAAAAAAAAAAAAGGTCAAACATTTTTGAAAAAGCTCCAGGGAGCCACTAGGGCGGCGCTAAGGAGCAGCATGTGCCTCTAGAGCCGCGGGTTGCCGACCCCTGGTCATGACGATCTGCTGCAGTTCAAACCAGCATCAGAACGGGGAAGAAAGGTGATTTAAGTGACTCTGAATGTGGCATGGTTGTTGGTGCCAGACGGGCTGATCTGAGGATTCAGAAACTGACGATCAACTGGGATTTTCAAGCACAACCATCTCTAGGGTTTACAGAGAATGGTCCGAAAAAGAGAAAATATCTGTGGGCACAAATGCCTTGTTGATGCCAGAGGTCGGAGCAGAATAGCCTGACTGGTTGGAGCTGATAGAAAGGCAACAGTAACTCAAATAACCACTCGTTACAACCAGGGTTTGCAGAAGAGAATCTCTGAACGCACAACACGTCCAAACCTTGAGGCGGCTGGGCTACAGCAGCAGGAGACCACCGGGTCACTCCGGTCAGCTAAGAACAGGAAACTGAGGCTACAATTCACACAGACTCACCAAAACTGGACAACAGTAGATTGGAAAAACGTTGGCTGGTCTGATGAGTCTCCATTTCTGCTGCGACATTCGGATGGTCGGGTCAGAGTTTGGCGTCAGCAACATGAAAGCTTGGATCCACCCTGCCTTGTATCAACGGTTCAGGCTGGTGGTGGTGGTGTAATGATGTGGGGGGATATTTTCCGGGCACAGTTTGGGCCCATTAGTTCCAACTTAGCATCGTGTCAACACCACAGCCCACCTGAGTTTTGTTGCTGACCATGTCCATCCCTTTATGACCACAGTGCATCTTTTAATGGCTACTTCCAGCAGGATAACGCACCATGTTGTAAAGTGTGAATAATCTCAGACTGGTTTCTTGAACATGAGTTCACTGAACTCAAAAGGCCTCCAGTCACCAGATCTCAATCCAACAGAACAGTTGGGACGTGGTGGAATGGGAGATTCACATCATGGATGTGCAGCCGACAAATCTGCAGCAACTGATTGATGCCATCATGTCAATATGGAGCAAACTGTCTGAAGAATGTTTCCAGAACCTTGTTGAATCTACGCCACGAAGGATTAACGTAGTTCTGAAGGCAAAAGGGGGTCCAACCCGGTACTAGCAGGGTGTACCTTAAAGTGGCCGGTGAGTGTATCTCAGAACGGATCGGTGGAAGAGGATTTCCACTCTGAACTACATCAGTTGGGTGTTTTGAGAAATCTGATTTAGTACTTTTTCTGTATGACAGAGATGGTTACATGTACTTTTAGTTTAGTTTAAGATGGACTAACACAATCATTGTATTTGTTTACCTAATATCATGTAAATAAACTAATTCATGACATTCATGTCCAGAAATCAGGTAAGAGCATTTCCTAAAATGTCAACCTACTGCTCTAAAACCCAGCTCATATACCGGTAGTAGAAAAGTTTGTCACATATTGTATCTGTTAAATATATGCTGGATTGAATGTTCATAAATATTAAAGGATTCATACATATATGCAAAACAAGGCATGCAAATGTCTGTGTACAATTGCATATACGTATTTTAGCACCACTGTATATACACACTTACACATAGAAACACACTCAGACATTAGATCTATAATTGGTCACTGCTCAACCAGCTGAAGTACTTCAAGATAAAGCCGTACTTAAGTTTTCCCTTGAAATGTAACGATCGATATCTAAATGGGTTAAGAAATAAACATTTAAAAAAAATATTAAAATGGCAGAACGAGTACGTTTTTTTTTAATCTATCAATACTCGTTCTTAATTTGGTAGATTTTGAATCGGTTTGACTCGTCAATATTGTGCAAGAATGTCTTTGTTTTGCAAAATGCACTGATGACAAAAGTTCTGTTCACAACGCGACCCAGAGAATTGAAATGTTCGTCCCTCCCTCGTGTGCTATCTGATTAACTCGTCCTCGGACACAGTCCAGAGTAACATACAGAGCTGTTCCATTCTGGACCTGAAAGGAAGCTCTTAGTCCAACGCTGGCCCACTCGCTCCCGTCCGGCATGGATCCGGTCACCTGCTGGGCCACAGGACCGGCCTGCTGGTCCTGCCCGCCCACTCTCTGCAGAGTGAGTTTAACCACGTTACACGAGTGGATCAATTTGAGGTTGAGGGCAACGTTTGCTGTCCCTCTCTGGTGGAATATGAAGTTCTTCCGGGGGTTTGGCTCCCCTGAGCGGGCGAGGTGAACCTGCGGCGTATCCGGGCTGGTCTGCTGGAAAAGCAGGACTTTATTCCTGACCGCACCAAAAGGGAGACCGGTCCGTGACACCGTAGCCATCAAGGCCGACGACACGGCCGAAGGAACCCAGATGAGGCTCAACACGCTGATCCCGGTGCCGTCCCCGAAGTAGCGGATGTTGCACTGAGACGGGGATCGGATCTCGAAGCTGAGGGTGTCCTTGCTGTCCACGCTCACGGAGCCGGAGAGCGTGACGGACGTGTCCCTGTAGTTGACGCCGGTCTTGAAGGCCTGCATGGCCTCCAGGCCGGTCCCGTTCTGGGTGGTGTAGGCGATCAGAGAGAAACCCTCCCGGACGCAGGTGTGGCCCATGGAGTAGAGCGCCTGCTGGACCACGAACTTCACCACTCCGCTCTCCGTGAAGCGAACGCCTCGGCTGTCGTGAGTCAGGCTGATCATGTAAGGGTCGGACACCGACGTCACGCGTAAAGTCGGCCGGTAGCTGCTCTGGTAATGTGCCAAGAGAGACATCTGTGCCGTCATGGCTACGGCACCGGTATCGTGAGATAACCACAGCAGACTCAAAGAAGGAGTGGCGACGTCGTAGAATTGGAGATCCTTGCTCTGATTACAGTGGTGGTTGGGACTCTTGAGCAGCAATGTGAGAGTGTGGTTGGGCTCCACCTCCACCCCACTGCTCACGCTGACCCCTTGGAAATACTTCCCGTCCGGCTGTTCGATACGAACGGCGCTGAGGTCCTGCCCTTCCTCTTCCTGGCTTCCATTGAGCCGCATGCCTACTTGCAGGAAGTTCCTGCAGCTGTGCTTTATCGCAAAGTTATGATCCAACCACACCAGACCGTGCTGCAGGAAGATCACCCGCCCAGCCTCGTTGGACAGGAGATCACTGCTCTCCTTTTCTCGGATGTTCAGCTGCAGGCCGGGGAAGATGTGGGAGCCAGATGCCCTGGCAAGGGGAACCGCCACATTTGCCGTCCAGGACCGGGAGAGTCGGCTCTCTGAAGGCCGGCCGCAGACGGAGTCGCTGATTGCTGTGCAGGGAACGGTGACGGGCTCTTCGGCGCAGTCGGAACAGGCCTGGCACTCCTGCAGCTCCTGGTTGTAGAAGTAGTCGTTACCGCAGAGGCCGGTCACCGCCTCACTCTCGGAAACTCCCAGACACCTGAACCCTCCTGCGTAATGACAGGCCACGAGACGCTTTAACAGCTGCACAGATGTTCTCTTCTTCACATTATGGGTCTTTTGTCAGAGCTAAATGCTTCATACACCATTCAGTGTTAAACTGGTAGACAAAAGTACGGTGGCCGAAACCCGCCATTGCTGGAAATAAAAGTAACGCTGCAAACAGAAACAAACACCGCTGCAAATTAAAGAAACGCTGCAAATAAAAAGAAACGGCGCTGCAAATAAAATAAACGCTTTGCAAATAAAATAAACGCTGCAAATAAAACCAAAGGCTGCAAATATAAAGAAACCCCGCTGCAAATAAAATAAACGCTGCTGAAAATAAATAAAATAAAACACAAATAAAATAGCCACAACGGAAGTGAATTACCGGGATCTATTTTTGCTGATGCACCGGTGTTTTTACATGAGAGGAGAAGAAGAAGACGAAGAGGACGTAAGAGAAAAGGAAGAAATAAGAAGAGTGAGGAATAAGAAGAACAACGAACGAGAAAATAAGTGAAAAGGTTAGTGTTAGTGTTACTTGTAACACTCTCACATAAAAACACCGGTGCATCGGCAAAAATAGTCCCCGGTAATTCACTTCCGTTGTGGCTTTTTTATTTGCATTGTTTTTTTATTTTATTTGCAGCGGGGTTTATTTATATTTTCAGCGTTTCTTTTATTTGCACCGGCGTTTCTTTTTGTTTGCAGCGTTTATTTTATTTGCTAAGCGTTTATTTTATTTTCAGCAATGGCGGGTCTCGGCCACCGTACAAAAGTGCTCTAAAAAGACAAGAATTTAGAGAAGCAAAACTAAAATGATGGACCCACCTGGAGTATTAAGGCACTTCACGCGCTCCCCACAGATATTCGGTAGTTCAAGGCATTCATCTCTGTCCTGCAGTTGGTACAAATATTATCATTAGAAATTCTGAATGTTCAAAATATGACTTACTTTGTGAAAAGTGATACTTTCTTAAAGTGTTTCATGCTTTTCCCAAGAATTCCGTTTTAATCAAACATGTGATCAGGAAACAAAGAGAATCAAAACTGTTGGCTAATTCTTCATTTCTCTTGGCTTTCAGTTGGTTTTCAACCTTTAACAGACAACAATTAGGGATGGGCGGTATGGACTAAAAAATGTATCACGATAATTTCTGGCATTTATCCCAATAACGATAAAAATACCAATTCAACTCCACCAAAACACTGCTCTAAAAGAATACTAAATGCTACTAAACTACACCAATTAAGTTGAATTGATAAAAACCAATTAAATGAGTTACACCTGTACTGCAAAACTGTAATGACTCAAGCTCCTCGCTCTCAGGTCCGCCTTCTTTCTTTCTTTCTTTCTTTCTTTCTTTCTTTCTTTCTTTCTTTCTTTCTTTCTTTCTTTCTTTCTTTCTTTCTTTCTTTCTTTCTTTCTTTCTTTCTTTCTTTCTTTCTTTCTTTCTTTAATTCTGGCTAATTTCTTTCTTTCTTTCTTTCTTTCTTTCTTTAATTCTGGCTAATTTCTTTCTTTCTTTCTTTCTTTCTTTCTGGCTCATTTCTTTCTTTCTTTCTTTCTTTCTTTCTTTCTTTCTTTCTGGCTAATTTCTTTCTTTCTTTCTTTCTTTCTTTCTTTCTGGCTCCTTTCTTTCTTTCTTTCTGGCTAATTTCTTTCTTTCTTTCTTTCTGGCTAATTTCTTTCTTTCTTTCTTTCTTTCTGGCTAATTTCTTTCTTTCTTTCTTTCTTTCTTTCTTTCTTTCTTTCTTTCTGGCTAATTTCTTTCTTTCTTTCTTCTTTTTTCTTGCTCTCTCCTTCCTTCTTTTCTTCTTCTTTTCTCCCTTCCTTCCTTCCTTCCTTCCTTCCTTCCTTCCTTCTTTTTTCCCTTCCTTCCTTCTTTCCTCCTGCTCTCTACTTCCTTCCTTCCTTCCTTCCTTCCTTCGTTTTTCCCTTCCTTCCTTCTTTCCTCCTGCTCTCTCCTTCCTTCCTTCCTTCCTTCCTTCTTTTTTCCCTTCCTTCTTTTTTCCCTTCCTTCCTTCTTTTCTCTTGCTCTCTCCTTCCTTCTTCCCTTTATCTTTTCTCCCTTCCTTCCTCCTTTCCTTCCTTCCTCCTTTCCTTTCTTCCTCCTTTCCTTCCTTCCTTCCTTCCTTCCTTCCTTCCTTCCTTCCTTCCTTCCTTCCTTCCTTCTTTTTTCCCTTCCTTCTTTCCTCCTGCTCTCTCCTTCCTTCCTTCCTTCCTTCCTTCCTTCCTTCCTTCCTTCCTTCCTTCCTTCCTTCCTTCCTTCCTTCCTTCCTTCCTTCCTTCCTTCCTTCCTTCCTTCCTTCCTTCCTTCCTTCCTTCCTTCCTTCCTTCCTTCCTTCCTTCCTTCCTTCCTTCCTTCCTTCCATAAATCAGCTTTACACAAAAACGTCAACGGGAATTTATCATTTTTACTGCGAGATGACAAATTCTTACCGTGGGAAATTTTTTTGACGGTATATCGTGAACGGTAAAAAATCGCCCATTCCTAACAACAATAATTTAAAAAAATAGTTTTTCCCACCTGGCACATTCTGTCTGCAGTCGGGGAGCACTGGGAGATGAGGAAGAAGCCCGGTGGGCACATGGTGCACTTCACACACCGCGGTGGATCCCTCTGAAAATCACAGTACTCCTCCTGTCCACACGGGGAAGGACATCCCAGCAAAGGCTGAGGGAAGTGAGCCTCCCCCATCACATCCATCACCTTTGAGTCCATGTCCATTTTGTGGACGGCGTAGGATTTCTGCAGGTGGCTGCGGGCCTGGCTCTGCAGTCCCGCCAGGTGGCTCTCGAAGTAGCTCTGCAGCTCCCCCTGCAAGCCCTGGAAGGAGACTTGCTTGATGGTTTCTGAGAGAAGGCCGAACTGAGCCTTCACCACGTCCATCTGCTCGTACATGCGCCGCTGCTGCTCCAAGATCTCGTGCTGCTGGGACAACAGCGCCTCCTGTTGGTCGGCCAGCTTCTGCTGGAGGTCGTGGATGATGACCTGCTGGGCTCGCAGGGCCTCCACCAACTTCTCCTGCCCCTTGGCCAGCTGGAGGTGCAGGATCAGGGCGTCCTCTGAAGGAACCTCATTTTCCCCTGGGATGAAATGAATGCACAATAAAAGGTGGTGCAGGCAAACTTTTCTAGGCATGAATAAACCCTAACTGTATTTGCTTCGCCCAGCCAGGTGGAGTGAAGGTTTACTTTGTGAACATACATCAAAGCCATCTACATTTTCTGGGCAATTGACTCTGAGACATTTTTCCAGTCCAGCTACACCGGATGATCTGAGGCACGCTTTTTATTAGTGGGGGTGGAGGTCAACAAAGTAGTCTTTTGTCTTCCAGACAAAACTATTTCCTTCTCATTTGTGATGGTAAAAAAGAGCCTGAAGTCAACCAAACATGTTATATGTTTGGATCATTTAAAGGCTACATTGTGCATATATGCATATACACATGTATCTTATATTCCTTTGTTCTTGAACAAGTACAACCAATTTAGGAAATCTTCATAGAACCCACCTTTGTTCAGATTTCCAAGGTGACCTCACATAAATGGGATGACATTTTTTTAAATCCAGCCACGTCATCTTTATCTCTACAGTTTCATAATTTGCGTAGGTGACTACACTTCTGAAGTTGCAGCTTATTGCACTAGTTTCAGAAGCAGCGGGGTGGAGTTCAAGTACTCCGCCAGCTACTTTGCCCCAAGGGATAACCTCCGTTTTTCCTTTTGGATGTGCTTAAACTCACAAATGACCTCTAGGAAATGGCCCCACAAGTGAATAAATGTCCTTTCCCACGTTAAAATGTCCAGATTTATAGCAGAATTAAACATACTTGCAGCCAGAACAAAAGAAGGAAATACACTTATGTAGCTCATCGCTTAAAATCAAGTAAAACCACAAATGTATGCATAAATATGCATAGTGTTTTGAGAGGTAGTTGGATTACAGTCTATGGTGTCAGATGGTTAGCAGCTTTCATCACTTCAACTTCAACTCCTGAGCTGTGAAATAAAACAGAACGCAGTCTCTTATTTTAAATATTTGTGCTGCTAATTGTACTAACAGACCAGCACAACCTGCTCTTAGTTGGACTGGTCCATGGGCAAATTTGATCCTCTTTAGTTTAGATCCTGCTGATCTGAGATGCTAATTAACGTCACCTTGCTTTTATCCATCTTCGCTTCAGATGGAGCTACTGAAATGACATTTGAAACGAGGACTACCAGAGCCAAAGCAAAGACCGCTGGAGCAATATGAGCTCCCGCTGCAGCTGTAGAGGTGAGAACAAAACTAAACAGAAAAAACACCCCCCACCCCAGAAAGGTGCAAAACAACGGCCGCTGAACTCAGGAATTTAGAGTGAGTGGAAACTCGGGGCTAAGATCGCAGCAGGTGGTGCACACGGTCAATGTGATCAGAATAGTTGTCGACTTTTAGTTTTATGTGGTATTTTGTGTCGTGAATGTGTAATGGAGTTTCCATTTAGTTCGTTTGTATGTGAAAGGATGCGTTTGTGAGCACGTAGGAGCTCCAAGCTACACACGACTGTCCTGCAGGCATCCATTCTCTTGGTAAAGTCGGTAAAAACATCTTGCCATTAGGAAAGGGCGATATTTTACCGTTCACGATATACCGTCAAAAAAATTCCTCACAATAAGAATTTGTCATCTCATAAATTCCCGTTGATGATGTTTTTGTGTAAAGCTGATTTATGGTTCTGTGTTAAATCCACGCACAACGAACGTGAAGGAAGGAAGGAAGGAAGGAAGGAAGGAAGGAAGGAAGGAAGGAAGGAAGGAAGGAAGGAAGGAAGGAAGGAAGGAAGGAAGGAAAGAGGAAGGGAAGAAGGAAGGAGAGAGCAGGAGGAAAGAAGGAAGGAAGGAAGGGAAAAAAGAAGGAAGGAAGGAAGGAAGGAAGGAAGGAAGGAAGGAAGGAAGGAAGGAAGGAAGGAAGGAAGGAAGGAAGGAAGGAAGGAAGGAAGGAAGGAAGGAAGGAAGGAAGGAAGGAAGGAAGGAAGGAAGGAAGGAAGGAAGGGAAAAAAGAAGGAAGGAAGGAAGGAAGGAAGGAAATGAGCCTGAAAGAAAGAAAGAAAGAAAGAAAGAAAGAAAGAAAGAAAGAAAGAAAGAAAGAAAGAAAGAAAGAAAGAAAGAAAGAACGAAAGAAAGAAAGAAAGAAAGAAAGAAAGAAAGAATGAATGAAAGAAGGATCAATTCAATTTAATTGGTGTAGTTTAGTAGTATTCAGTATTATTTTAGAGCAGTGTTTTGGCTCCAAAGACTGAATGTGGTGATAGATTTATAGTTACAAAGGTGGAGTTGAATTGGTATTTTTTTTATCGTCATTTTTATCGTTATCGGGATAAATGCCAGAAATTATCGTGATACATTTTTTAGTCCACACCGCCCATCCCTACTCGCCATGTCGATTTCTGACTTGCACGTAAAAGTAAAATTAATACGAGCACACCTAAACTAAAAGAGCTAGAATGTGGTAACTGAAGGTTTTTGTCAAATCCAAGTTAATCAAGTTTGGACTTGGTGCCTCATACTTCACGTACAACTCAGGACTCTATACTTTGGAGATTAGAGGTACACACTTGATGGCATCACAGCTCATCATTTACAGTTCAATTAAGCATAAAATATAAACTATAATACAACACAAGTCAGAATACACCATGAACACCTCTGTTTTTGTCTCTTTTGGATTTCAGCCGTGTTCCTAGTGAAGTTCAGTGCAGGCAAAAAGGGAAAAAAGTAGAAAAATATGTCAAAATAGACTCTCTTAGCTTAATTTGAAGTTAGAAAAACTATTTTTTTGCATGAAAACGTCTTAAAACTAAAGTCTGTTAAACAGCAGCAAAGTTGTAGCTTTATTTTTGAATCCTCCACAGTAACCTAACACATCTGGGAATCTTGACCTCACTTGTCTAGATGCAGACTTTGAACTGGAGCAGTAACTGGCTGTGACTGATGACGCTTCACGAGAGCAGAAGTACAGATAGCTGCATATGCTGAGAAACAGATCTGGTTTAACTCGGGACTGAGGAGAGTCAGCTCCTGCCAATGTGGAGACCACCTGAGCTCTGAAAATAAGGCTTCAAAAACACTTTCCAGAGTCTTACTGGTGATGTCTCAGAAGGGGCTGTTCAGTTTTCTACATGTCTATAGTCCAGGCTATGGACAGAGGGGTAAAAAGGGAGCTGTTGTACTGGATCTCTGGTATTTTGACAGATTGGGAGATAGTGTCAAGGTTTTATAAGGAATCATTGATAGAGGAACTTAATTTTTAGTAAAAAAAAACCTCATTACACTTAAAACAAGACTCATCACTGGAAAAAACAACAATTTTCACCTGTTTCAAGTAGATTTTCACTTAAAATAAGTAGAAAAAGATAATAAAAAAAAGATAAATCTTGTCCCACTGGCATATTTTTCTACTTATTTCAAGTGAAAATTTTCTTGAAACAGGTGAGAATTGTCAAATAACAAGTTATTTTTCTGGTAATTACTCTTGTTTTAAGTGTAATAAGATTTATTTGACTAAAAATTTGACATTTTAACTATAAATAAGACAAGATTTTGGTAAGATTTTGAGTTTTTGCAGTGGGAGATAGTGGCAAGGTTTCCTAAAGAATCATTGATAGAGGGACTTCAACTCTGTCTACACTGCAAAAACTCGAAATCTTAAGAATATTTGTCTTTTTTCTAGTTAATATGTCTCATTTTTAGTCAAACAAAATCTCATTACACTTAAAACAAGACTCATCACTGGAAAAAAACAACAATGTTCACCTGTTTCACTAAAATAAGTAGAAAAATCTGCCAATGGAACAAGATTTTTTTGCTTGTAATGAGAAGATACATTTTGTCCCACTGGCATATTTTTCTACTTATTTACAGTGAAAATTTTCTTGAAACAGGTGAAAATGGTCAAATAACAAGTTATTTTTCTGGTAATGACTCTTGTTTTAAGTGTAATGAGATTTTTTTTAACTAAAAATTAGCCATTTTAACTAGAAATAAGACAAATATTCTTGTTAAGATGTTGAGTTTTTGCAGTGTGGGAGATAGTGTCAAGGTTTCCTAAGGAATCATTGACAGAGAGACTCCAACTCCGTCTAAGATCCAGACACATGCGGGTCACTGGTTCAGCTGACGGATGAGAATGTTAATGCAGAAAGCAGACCTGGCTTTATGTCACATGTGAGCTGGACTCCCAAAGGCGCCCCGCCGAGTTCCGGCGACGGATATGATCCAAACTCGGGGAAGTCGGCCAGGAACTGCGCGGCTCTGTCGGACACACGCACCGGGTCCGGGGGCGCGCTCTCCTCCTCCGGGACCGGGGCGCAGCCGTCCCCTACGCAGGACCGGCTTCCCCGGGGCTTGGCTCGGATCCTCAGCGGCAGCCGGCACTCTATCCCCCGGCAGTCCCGGGTGTCGTTGCCGGGCTGGATGGGGATGGGGATGGGGATGGGGATGCGTCTCCCCGAGCCGGCGCAGTGCGCGCCGGAGCATCCTGGAAGAAGCGCTGGAGGCGCTCGCATCCGCGGCCGCACGTCCTGCTGCTGCGCCCCGGCGGGGTGCGCCCATCTCCCCTGGGTGCTCCCCTGGGTGCTCCACTGGGTGCTCCCCATGGTGCTCCCCTGGGTGCTCCCTTGGGTGCTCGGGGGTCTGGAGGCTCTGCTGCCCGGGCCAGGGTCTCCGGAGCCCCCGCCGAAGCAGCGCGTCCCCCGGCACGTCTCCGCCGCAGCCCAGGAGAGCAGCAGCGACAGCACCGGTGTCAGCAAAACCATTTTCCGTCTCATATGTTGACCTGTGGATTAGGAAAAAAAACAAAAAAAAAAACAGATTTATAGCTCCGAATGGAAACCACAAAGACATCCTTGCAACATTTTGCCGCCGCCTCCCTTAGAATAAAGCCCGAATTATGGTCCGCGTTAAAACGACGCACATTTGGACGTAAATAAGTTACCTTCAGGTCCACAGTTTGGGGAGACTGACTGTCCAGACTGTCAGCGCAGGATAAAAAAAACATTAGAAACAGAAATGAGTGCTGGTTCTCTCCATGTCTGACCGACTCTGAGGGCTCCTCCACTACAATGTCAGAATGTGGCATTCCTAAGACTTAATTAGCATCAGGTTTCCCCAGCCACAAATTAACCCTTCACCCTCCCAGTGCTCTTGAATTCCCCTCAGATGAGGAACATAGTGACAAAATAACCCTTTCAGTGCTTAAACTGAGTTGCTGCCTCCTAATAGTAACATAAAAGGCTGTTTTTTTTCTTCCCCTTTGTAATTAATGCTCTCCTATACGACGGAGTATTAGGGCCAAACTAAGACAAAAAAAATTGGAAATTACGAGAATAAAGTCATAATATAATGAGAATAAAGTCATATTACGAGAATAAAGTCGTAACATTACGAGAATAAAGTCGTAAAATTACGAGAATAAAGTCGTAGAATTACGAGAATAAAGTCGTAACATTACGAGAATAAAGTTGTAGAATTACGAGAATAAAGTCGTACCATTACGAGAATAAAGTCGTAATGTTGCGAGAATAAAGTCGTAATAGAATAAAGTCGTAAAATTACGAGAATAAAGTCGTAACATTACGAGAATAAAGTCGTAATGTTGTGAGAATAAAGTCGTAATAGAATAAAGTCGTAATAGAATAAAGTCGTAATATTATGAGAATAAATTCGTAATATTACGAGAATAAAGTCGTAAAATTCCGAGAATAAAGTCGTAACATTACGAGAATAAAGTCGTAATGTTGCGAGAATAAAGTCGTAATAAAATAAAGTCGTAATATTATGAGAATAAAGTCGTAATATTATGAGAATAAAGTCGTAATATTACGAGAATAAAGTCGTAAAATTCCGAGAATAAAGTAGTAAAATTCCGAGAATAATGTTGTAAAATTCCGAGAATAAAGTCGTAATGAATAAAGTGGTAATTTATGAGTATAAAGTCATAATATTATGAAAATAAAGTGGTAATTTATGAGAAGTCTAACAGGAAGAGCAGTCTTCTCCCTGTGTTAAAATGAAGAATATTGAGCATCTTGTGAAGTTATATTTATATATTTATAATATATTACAACTTTATTCTCGTAATATTACGACTTTATTCTCGTAATATTATGACTTTATTCTCATAATTTTACGACTTTATTCTCATTACATTATGACTTTATTCTCGTAATTTCCTTTTTTTGTTTTTTGTTTGGCCCTAATACTCCGTCGTACTCTCCAGATCATTTAAAATGTTAATTATTCTTTTTATTGATGACTTTCACTTTTCATTTTGCTCACAGTTGACTTCTGTTTGACCCTGTCACCGTCCAAGTTGCAGAAAGCAGTAGTACTTTGCCTTAAACTCAGCCTAAGTGTTGAGACAGCTGCTGGTCCTCAACCAAAAACCTTCTTCCACTCACACTGGCCTTGTCAACACCAGGACCCCCCCTCATCCACCCACCCCCCGGTTTTTTTTCCTTTTTCTTTTATATACACAAAGCCAGCAAAGGTCAAACTTTTGTTGAAGAGACCTGTAGCAGAAGTCAGGAATGTGAAAGCTGTCCAGCTGTTTTTTTTAGACTGTCCTAAACTCCCATGTTAGTACTTACGCACACCCAAGCACAAAACCAGCAGGAGGTCGTGTGAGGGCAGAAAAAGAAGCAGAAGACACCAAAAATAGAAGCTAAAGTTAGTTTCACTACTGAAAATCACTTCAATTCTAATTTTAATAAAAAAAAAAAAAAAAAACTACTGAAAATCACAACAAAGATTTCATATTATATAACTTTGACAAAATATAGTATTCCATCTTAGAAAAAAAAAAATATTTTCACATTTTTGACTTCATAACTTGGTACCAACGTGTACTGTTCTTTCATTCAAAATGTTATAGTCCTAGGAGATGCAACATGATTAATTATACTTGCATTGTTCATATTTACTTAGAAATAAAACTTGGAGAGATACTGTTTTCCATGTACTAATAAGAAACGTAACGTGATTTATGGTTCTGCATAGCGGCTGCATGACAAACCTACATACGTAGGTGGAGCGGCTGGGTGGCGATGCCGATTAGTTTCTGCAGGGTTCTAGTTTTCAGTGCCCAGTTTCCTTTGTTTGCTCCCTGTATCAAGTTCAGGGATGGGGCAAGTGAAGCATAGCTTATGTTGGATTAATGTTGAGCAAAAGTCATTTTTACTGCCTATCCAGCTTGAAAACAATGAAGTAGTAGAAGCAGGAAATGTGTAGAATTATACAAGGCTACTTGACATGTAGTGACATTTCTGAGGAGGTGAACGTCAAGCCACGGAGGACGTTACGTCATATGTCATTAGTTTGATGTAAGAACATAAAACATAGTCCTGTTGTGGTGTGAACTTTAAACCTATTTAGCTACAGTTAAACCATAAGTATATTATTAGATGGTATGGGTTAAACTTTCCTGTTTCGACCAGATTGACGTGAATGAAGGCAGTTTTGAGTTCCGTCAAGATAAATGTTTATTATAAGCTCCTGACAAGACTCAAAATGTAATTCTGCTAAAAAATATAGTATAAATAGGGTCCATATAGACAAGGGGTTGGCAACCCAAAATGTCGAAAGAGCCATATTGGACCAAAAACACAAACAACAAATATGTCTGGAGCTGCAAAAAATGAAGTCTTGTATTAGCCTTAGAATGAAGGCAACACATGCTGCATGTATCTATATTAGTTATAACTGGGGGAAGATTTTTTTTTTCATTATGTACTTCGAGAAAAAAGTCGAAATGTCGAGAAAAACGTCGAAATTTCGAGAAAAAAGTTGAAATTTCGAGAAAAAAGTTGAAATTTCGAGAAAAAAAGTCAAAATGTCGAGATAAATGTTGAAGTACAATTTCGTGAAAAAAATCAAAATGTCTAGAAAAAAGTCGAAATGTCGAGGAAATTGTCAAAACTTCATGAAAAAAGTCGAAATGTTGAGAAAAAAGTCGAAATGTCGAGATTAAAAAGGAAAGGAAAAGGGAAGAAAAAAAGAAGAAAAAAGAAAAAAGGAAAAAAAGAAGAAAAAAAGAAAAGAAAAAAAGGAGAAAAAGAGAAAAAAGGAAAAAAAGAGAAAAAAAGGAGAAAAAAAGGAAAAAAAGAAGAAAAAAAGGAAAAAAAAAATCAAACATTTTTGTAAAAGCTCCAGGGAGCCACTAGGGCGGCGCTAAAGAGCCGCATGCGGCTCTAGAGCTGCGGGTTGCCGACCCCTGATATAGACGAACCCAGGTAATTTTAACTTTAACTTTATATATGTACAAAGAGCAGATAAAAAGTGGATAAAAGGATTGTTTGTGTAGTGACCAACCAGGATGGGAGCCTGAAACAACTTGACTCAACCGATAGCTCCAGAAAAAGGTAACGGTTTAATTAGGGGGAGTATAACGCAGTCAGTTGAAGTTGAGATGGATGACAGGAAACTCCAGCAGGCAGATAGTCTGAGAGGGCGGGACGGCCGTCAGAGCAGACTCAAATTGCGGGTTATTGTCCGAGTTACGATCCCCAGAGATGAAGAGGACAGGACGGGTCATCCGGAAGACGAGGGCGGCCTGGATGGACGGTGGCCGGCATCCGTGGCCGACCAGTAGCTGAGTAGCACAGGGAGTCGAGATCACGGGAAAAAAACAGAACACAGAAACAGTTTTGTCTATTTATTGCAATTTTGTTTTAAGTCTATTTAAGTTGACCAGCAACGTTGTGCAAACTACTCAATAGACGCAAATGGAGGAACGCTCATTGCCTCTGCTTCCAACACCTGCCATAGGTGAGTAATGGTCCAGTTCTATAGAAATAAAGGTCATTAGCTCTCAGTAGTTGACTTTTTCAGTAATAAGATGAACATGCCAGTACAGACTATCACAAACAATGCTTTTTATACATTGTACATAGGGCTGGGCGATATATCGAGATTTTAATATATGTCGATATATTTTCAAATGCGATAAGGTAGGAGACAATATCGTTTATATCGATTTTTAATTTTTTTTAATTTAAATTTTTTTTATGATTTTGATATAGCTTATTTTGTGACAAATTGACTTGAATGTTTTAATTGAGATTTGCACAAATTTTTTGTTATTTGCACAACTGTCAACCTCAGTGGAAAAGTCTGCCTGTTACTGTCTACATTGTATTAATTGCACAGTGTATTTTAATTTAATTATTATGCAGGAAAGGGATATTTATTTTATTTTATTCAAGAAGCATTTTTATTCTATATATACAGGCAGTTTATTTTTATTTCATTTGTTTTATACATTTTGATAATGTGCAGACCTCTGTTAATAAAGGAACCTGTGTGACATTTGGCACGAGGCTTTGTATTAAAACTGACTGTTTTTTTAAGGGTTTGCCTCAGAAAAAAAATGAAGCTAACAGAGATGCTATGCTATAATGCTTTGGGGGAAACCCCAATTATGGCACAGAAAAAATATCGATATATATCGAGTATCGCCATTTAGCTAGAAAATATCGAGATATGACTTTTGGTCCATATCGCCCAGCCGTTTCCCCACGTTTCCCCAAGTTTACTTGGATTTAATGACGTGTTTGCCTCAGGCTCAACAGACATGAGTGTTTTTCCCTAACTGCTAACAGTAATTGTGATTTTGCTGCACATATTCTTTTTTAAATCAAAACTGCTTTTGTTCACATTGTCACTCACATGAACATGTGAACAGGGAGGTTAGAGGAGTATCTTAATGGTGTAGGAGTAAGTACCCACTGCATCCTGTCACATGGCGACTAAAGCCTCTCCCAGCTGAGACGAGATAGGGATAAGGGGACGCAGAAGTAACTGAATCATAAATATATAGTGTAGAAATATTAAATGTGTGCTTTATTGAGATTATGTAATAACATTTGATATGATTTTATAGCTTTGTTCTAAAACACGGCAACAAGTCTGGCCTCTAAAGTTGTTTCATGTCGTTGTTTTTCTTGGGAAATTGTGAGAGTATGTTTTCCAGTACTTGAAACAGATTATCTTGTACAACTAAAAGTTGTTAAAAATTGCTTATTTAGCGGTGGACAATGTTAATAAACTCAATCATGATGTTTGAGAACTTAACCGCAACATCATGCAGGACTTTTCCCTTCAGTATTTGGGTGCCAGGTTGGTATCATGTTGCAGAAACAATGCAACATACATAACAGATGTGTAAAACATAACTATCTCTAAATATCTGTGCCTTTATTACAACTACATACAACTACAATACAACTATGTATTGCATATGTGAGCAAGCTATTTCATATTTTCTTGAAGGATTCTTCTAAATAATTCTTTAAATTCCCTTGAAACAACCAGTATTGTGCAGGTTTAACTAACAGAAGTTAGTCGGGGCGCTCCCCTCGCCGCTCTGTGAAAACCCAGGAAGCTCTGATTGGTCTGATCAGACGGCGCATACAGATCTGCATCATCTGCTGAAATAAGACATTCAGAAAACAAATATTTGAATGCAAAATTATTATTCTCTTTCTAAAATCTCTTATTTTTTGTTCCATATTCTTGTTTCTTCTTGTTAATCCTCTTCTTCCCTTTATTCTTATGTTTTGTTATTGCTGGTCGAAAAAATGTTAAGACCAGCCAAACCCCAACATTAAAACATAAAACTGAATGTAACGTTTACCTCGAATATTTCAGTGTAAATGAAGTAGTCAATGTGATGATGGTTTATATGAAATGTGTTCAATGTGTTTTAGGATTCAGCTTGGTTTTTGTGAATTTGGACAAACTAATAACTCCACATAAAAGTCAAATGTCATGTCAATTAGTGAAACAATCAATGATTTGAAGTTTTAACAGATGATTGGCAAGGCTGTGATGGCGAGGACATACATACCCCACAGTTTTCAACGCCCTTTTTTTCCACTGTAAATCTCCCTTTTCTCAGTTGCTGATTGATTGGATCATGAAAGTACTCATTATTCAATAAGAGTTAGAAAACATAAAATAGACAACAGTACAACTCATCCTTTAGCAGATCAAGCAGCCAGTCCCACCTCATCTGCAAAATAAATACGAGAGAAGCTCCGACTGAAATACATCAGCCGGACAGTTCAGATGGATAATCTGTTTCCATCAGCACAAAAATATTGATTTCTTTTTTCTTCATCCCAGCACAATTTATCTCGGTGAGCCCTGTCTGACATTTACAAATACATGCTCTCCGTTATAATTTCCATTGGAAAAAGAGAAGAAAAAAAAAAGATTATACAATTTTTACGAGGTTTTTAATATCTGTTTTAATTAAATAATCCTGCTTTTTGAACATGTCTTTGAACTGGATTAATAGTTTTTCCAGAGTGATGTACTTCATTTTTCTGTAAAATATCACATAACTTCTCCCGTATTATTGTCGCTTACTTTGCATATAACTTGCTCCACTTAAGCTAAGAACCGTCTAACTTTTTGACTTTGAAAAAGGGAAAAAAACCTCAGGTTTGCAGCATAAACTGTTCCCCGTCTCCCACTGAGTTCAATAGCATGTACAGTACATCGGAGTACAAAAAGAGGGCACTCCAACACTCCTGTATGCACATATATAATCTCAGTGACAGCTTGTCACGTTTAATAAATGCTCTATTGCTTTGCAAGAGGCCCACTGGTTTTGTCGTTATCACCCCATTTTCTTTTAGTGCCCAGGTCCGCGATATGCATTTGGAGGCGCTCAGACATTACATGATGGAGACTAATGGCTTGAAAGAATGTCTTACACCTTACCATCTGGAGTTCTGCAGTAATCTCACACCGGCAGACCTCTTTGTCATGCTCCTTTGCATTTTCTCAAGGCTTGACATTTCAGCTCGTGCTTTGTTTGACAAGTGCACAGTTTGATAAAACTCTTACAAAAAAAAACAAAACAATCCTACTTGGTTTCTCTAGTGGCGTCAATTCAGTGGAAGCTAAGGTATGGCAAGGTTACGAGTCACAGAACTTAACTAGAGTATCAATCAACACGTCCAGCAAATACTCATCACAGAAGTTTATGTAGCTTATCCGTGTGGTCAAGAAAATTGGAACTTTTTCAAATGCAGTCTCGCTCACTGCAAAAACTCAAAATCTTACCAGGAATATTTGTCTTATTTCTAGTTAAAATGTCTCATTTTTAGTCGAAAAATCTCATTACACTTAAAACAAGAGTCATCGCGAGAAAAATAACTTATTTGACCATTTTTACCTGTTTTAAGTAAATTTTCACTTGAAATAAGTAGAAAAATCTGCCAGTGGGACAAGATTTATCTTCTCATTACAAGCAAAACAATCTCAAAAACAACTCAAATGGTTGTTTTTGAGTCTTGTCTTAAATGTAATGAGATTTTTTTTGACTAAAAATTAGACATTTTAACTAGAAATAAGACAAATATTCTTGAGATTTTGAGTTTTTGCAGTGTAAAATAACTAGTGAAATCGATCATGTTGTTCTGATTTGCATTTGTAGTTATTCTATATCAGGGGTCGGCAACCCAAAATGTTGAAAGTGCCATATTGGACCAAAAACACAAACAACAAATATGTCTGGAGCCGCAAAAAATGAAGTCTTGTATAAGCCTTAGAATGAATGCAACACATGCTGCATGTATCTATATTAGTTTTAACTGGGGGAAGATTTTTTTTTTCATTATGTACTTCGAGAAAAAAGTCGAAATGTCGAGAAAAAAGTCGAAATTTTAGGAAAAAAGTCGAAATGTCGAGATAAATGTTGAAGTACAATTTCGAGAAAAAAGTCAAAATGTCTAGAAAAAAGTCAAAATGTCGAGGAAATAGTAAAAATTTAGTGAAAAAAGTCGAAATGTCGAGGAAATTGTCAAAATTTCATGAAAAAAGTAGAAGTCGCAATGTCGAGATTAAAAAGGAAAGGAAAAGGGAAGAAAAAAAGAAGAAAAAAGAAAAAAAAAAAAAAGAAAAAAGGAAAAAAAGAAGAAAAAAAGAAAAGAAAAAAAGGAGAAAAAGAGAAAAAAGAGAAAAAATGAAAAAAAAGGAGGAAAAAAAAGAAGAAAAAAAGGAAAAAAAAAGGTCAAACATTTTTGAAAAAGCTCCAGGAGCCACTAGGGCGGCGCTAAAGAGCCGCATGAGGCTCTAGAGCCGCGGGTTGCCGACCCCTGTTCTATATGTATTAAGTAATAGAATAATCAATAGAAATAGACACAGAGTAATTCCATAAATGTATTTATGAAAATCCACTCTGAGCTTTTTAATGTATGGGTTTCAGCACCACCGCTATCCGAGCCCGGCACCCCCGGCTCCCCGGACCACCCTCTGTGTCAGAGTTGAGAATGCAAAGACACAACAAAGCAGAAAAAAACCTCACTGCCGAGCTCCACAACTGTTAATCAGCGTATTTATTTGAGAAGTGTTCTGCGAGGCACCGGCGTGGTTTCTTTTTGTTTAGGAGGCCGCCTTTGGTGTCCATCTGTTTGTCAACCTCTGTGAGAGGGAGGAAATGAGGTGGTTGGGACTCAAGCCTGCACCCGGTGTTTGTTTAATACATCACAAGTCATGAAAGGCTCTCCAAGCCATTCAAGGTTATTCAGTTTCCCCACGTGGTGTTCTGCTTTTACCGTATGATGATGGGATTCCGCCACAGAGAGGGTGGTCTGTCTTTCCCATCAGCGCTGGGGCTGCTCTTGAGGGAAAACATGACAAAGATGAGTTTATAATGGAGAAATATTGCAAATGGAAAATTATATTGAAAATAATTGTGTTTTTCTGGGGGGGATGGGCATTCTTAAGTATAATTTCTCCATGAACGTCTCCATGTGCGACTCTTGAAGATGTTTAAAAAAAAAAGAAAAAAGAGGTGGAATGTTGTTTTTTGGCCTCCCAGGTTGAGTCAAGGAGAAATGCAAATAAAATGAACTATCTGAGCCTGCATGGTCAGATAAGCGCCGGAGGCTATTCATAGCTCGTCAGTTAGACTCTCCCTGGTTCCCCCCTGGAGATAACTGACCTTGTTGCCATGGATCAGTGTCTTAAGATATTTCATCCTGATTTCAAGTAAAGAAACAGAAAAGCTCGCTTGTAAACAATATGTCTTACAGCAGTTGTGACAATATGGAGAAGGTCAATTGAATACGAGACAGTAGTTTCTATGAAAACTCTGCTCCTGCAAAGTGTTCAGGTCCCAGTATGAAGGCGGAGTAGAAGAGCAGGTCATGAACTCAACCAATCAGGGACACGGCACACGGCAGCATCGTCCTTCCTGATTGGCACAATCATTACAAAGCTGCCAAAACCTCAAATGCAGAATCGGGCTGTAAGACTTTGCAGATGGTAACCTAAGATTGCTTGAGTTTTTTCTTTTCTTGTCAGTTTAATTTTATTTATTGATATGAATATTATTTTTTTATTCAAAACTGTAACACATTCCAAAAAAAATTTCTTCTCATAATGTTTAAGAGGAGTTTTAACCTTTAAGATACCAAAAATGTCAGTTTTCAGTCCAGCATCTTCTCCGTCTAGAGCAGGGGTCGGCAACCTAAAATGTTGAAAGAGCCATATTGGACCAAAAACACAAAATCAAATATGTCTGGAGCCGCAAAAAATGAAAAGTCTTGTATAAACCTTAGAATGAAGGCAAATGGCGAAAGGCGAAATGTGGAGAAAAAAGTAAAAATGTCAAGAAAAAAGTCGAAATTTTGAGAAAAAAGTCGAAATGTTGAGAAAAAAGTCAAAATGTCGAGAAAAGATCGAAAAGTTGAGAAAAAAGTCAAAATGTCGAGAAAAAATTCGAAATGTCGAGATTAATGTTGAAGTACAATCTCGAGAAAAAAGTAGAAATGTTGAGAAAAAGGTCAAAATGTCGAGAAAAAAGTTGAAATGTCGAGATTAAAAAGGAAAGGAAAAAGGAAGAAAAAAAGGAAGAAAAAAAGGAAAAAAAAGAGGAAAAATAGAAAAAAAGGAAAAAAAATAAAAAAAGAAGAAAAAAAGGAAAAAAAAGGTCAAACATTTTTGAAAAAGCTCCAGGAGCCACTAGGGCGGCGCTAAAAGAGCCGCATGCGGCTCTAGAGCCGCGGGTTGCTGACCCTGGAAAGGAAAAGGAAGAAAAAAAGGAAAAAAAGAGGAAAAATGGAAAAAAAAAGAAAAAAAAGAAGAAAAAAAGGAAAAAAAAAGATCAAACATTTTTGAAAAAGCTCCAGGAGCCACTAGGGCGGCGCTAAAGAGCCGCATGTGGCTCCAGAGCCACGGGTTGCTGACCCCTGATCTATGTGGACCCTATTTATACTATAATTTTTAGCAGAATTACATATTTTTGAGTCTTGAATTGAGTCTTGTCAGGAGCTTATAATAAACATTTATTTTGACGGAACTCAAAACTGCCTTCATTCACGTCAATCTGTTCGAAACAGGAAAGTTTAACTCATACCATCTAATAATATACTTAGGGTTTAACTGTAGCTAAATAGGTTTAAAGTTCACACCACAACAGGACTATGTTTTATGTTCTTACATCAAACTAATGACATATGATGTAGCTTCCTCCTCAGAAATGTCACTACATCTCAAGTAGCCTTGTATAATTCTACACATTTCCTGCTTCTACTACTTCATTGTTTTCAAGCTGGATAGGCAGTAAAAATGTCTTTTGCTCAACATTAATCCAACATAAGCTATGCTTCACTTGCCCCATGGAGAAAGGCGAAATGTCAAGAAAAAAGTTGAAATGTTGAGGAAAAAAAGTCGACATTTCGAGAAAAAAGTTGAAATGTCAAGATTAATGTTGAAGTACAATCTTGAGAAAAAAGTCAAAATGTCGAGATTAAAAAGGAAAGGAAAAAGGAAGAAAAGAAGAGAAAAGGAAAAAAAAGAAGAAAAAAGAAGAAAAAAAGAGAAAAAAAGGAAAAAAAAGAGGAAAAAAAAGAAGAAAAAAAGGAAGAAAAAGGTCAAACATTTTTCAAAAAGCTCCAGGAGCCACCAGGGCGGCTCTAGAGCCGCGGGTTGTCGACCCCCGGTCTAGAGGTAAACTTTGTTATTTCTTACACCAGGGACCTTTTTTGTGATATGACGCCCTTGTGTGGTCAGATGTTTTAAAGCTACATAGAGTGGCTTTAAAATGTAGCATTATCATATTCTCTGAGGTCAGGACTGCAGGCAAGTTAGTCCAGTACCTAAACACTCCTTTTTCTTAGTGATTTTACTTCTTTCATTGATTTTTTACATAAACAGTGCTTTAACGGCAGTGCCTCCCTTCAGCGTACTGGGACTTTTCCCGGCTTTCCCCAAAAAGAAAAGAAATCAGGGATAAAAATATAAAAAATAAAATAAACACTTAAAGGTCAAAGTTAATAAACGTGGCTCCATGACATTTTGAATTTGGTTTTTGTGGATTTGATTCAGAACTGGCTTTGTTCTTTGTCATTTCTGTTCAATAAAAGGATAGACAGACAGTTTCCCTCTTGTGTTTGTATCATATTTGTATGATAGACAGCAGGTCAACAGGGGGAGTACCGGCACTTATTTCTTTCCACTTGACTTTGACACTAACAGACGCGTAAATTACTTTTTCCAAGGACACTGATACAACCCTTGTACTTCACTAATCCTCCCTTTTGGACTTAATGCTGATAACAGGATGCTTGTCTTCCGGTGCTTTCAAACCTACAGGAGTGTAAAGACTTGTTGTAAATCATTGTAATTGAAGTGAATTATTCACCAAGACTCATTCGCCACATTCCTCGGGCTGATTCAGCTTTGTTTTCCTCGTAAAAATCCTTAAATAAAACCTAAAAATGGCTCTGTTGGAGGGGGCCGGTGTTGCCCGTGCAGCAGCGTTGTGAAAGTATCTCTGCAGGAATGCAGTGACAGGTCTAGACCTGAACTTCCACGTTGAGCAGGAAGAAGTCAACTGAACAAGACCCAGATGCAATCTACATTTACACACCCAGATCTGCCTGCATGTTACTGTTACTTCAGTGGTGTCCAGCTTTACGAGGCAATAATAATAATTCGAAGTGGAACTAATGTTGGTGACGCTTTTATCTTGAAACTAACTGGTGAAACGGGGATAAAAAACATTTAAAAAAGGTGAGTTACATCTCTGTTTAGCTGGTATTGTACCTTCAGTTAACGATGTGCTGCAAGGCAACAACATTGTCTTTTTTTTAATCATTTGACTACTGTAAATAATAAGTAAACATTGGCTTATACTTTTATTTCTTTTTTTTAAATACTTTTATTTCTAATTCAACTGTAGCAGATTGAGCTTAACTACAAGAATGTTACAGATATAAACAAAAAAAAAGAAAATCCTCTCTGGGTGTCGTATTGTCAAATGTTGTCATATTCTCTATTATTTGGACCAAAACAGAAAAAAGTCATTGTGTTGGGGGTTTTTGCCCAAAAAAGGAGACTCTGCAAGCCATTTAATTCTTTTGATGTGATTGAAACAAAGGATGAAAGTTCATATGTGTTCTTTCCAACTGCGCTGTAATTTCAGACTTGCGTGTTTCGCAGTAACCACAAGACACTGAGAGGGTTGGGTTATGTTGAAAATAATTAAAAAAGTAATGGTTCTGTCAGTTTGTTGCTGAAAAAAAGGAACATTTAAGAGTTGGATTGTGAGATTTAATTGTGCAAATAGGGACTGAAGCCGTAGAAATTATTGGCATCCTCTAGTAAGAAGGAGAAAAACCTTTAGTTAGTCTGTTTTTGACTGTTGTCAAGCAACACTTTAGTCATCGAACAGAAGGTCCATGACTCATGTGTCTTAAAAAAAAGATGTAGCTCGGGTGTGTTAACGTTTTCAAACCTGCTTCAGCGATGTGAGATAAGAGTAGTTGGCTACACGTCAGTGCAGATTTTTATGCCCTTCAGCGTTTGTTTCTCCCTTATTTGCCTTCGGTGCAAGAGGGCTTGTCGAGGTCTGTAAACACATCTGCTTAAGCCTCAGATATGTGATCCCAGTAAGAGCAGGAGTTTCTTTAAGTTATTGTAAACACTTTGGTGAAACAGCTGTTGACTTAGTTGAAGCCTGACTTACATGTACGCAAGTCTTACACATACCTGAGATTTAGTGAGGAATTGTCACATCTAATGACACATCTGTCATTAAATTATCGTCTTTGAAGAAACTTGTTTGACTAAAATTAAAAAGTGTGTCCAAGAATTTTGATCGGTGGTTAAAGAGAGACGTCAACATCTTGGAAATATGTTCTGATTAGTTCAATGATCACTTGTGTGATTAAGGGAGATATTATGTCACATGCTGTGTCTAAACCAGGGGTCGGCAACCCAAAATGTATCAGCCTTAGATTGAAGGCAAATGGCGAAAGGGGAAATGTCGAGAAAAAAGTCGAAATGACGAGAAAAATGTCGAAATGTCGAGATTAATGTTGAAGTACAATCTTGAGAAAAAAAGTCGAAATGTCGAGTAAAAAAATCAAAATTTAATGAAAAATGTAAAAATTTAGAGAAAAAAGTCTAAATGTCGAGATTAATGTTGAAGTACAATTTCGAGAAAAAAGTCAAAATGTCGAGATTAAAAAGGAAAGGAAAAAGGAAGAAAAAATAAAGAAAAAAAGAAGAAAAAAAACTGAAAAAAAGGATAGGTTGCTGACCCCTGGTCACAATCTCTAGAGCTGAAAATGAAGCCAACATGAAAGTTCTGAAACCTGAAGCTCCTTTAGGGCCACTTGGAGTTTTTCAGTCCTCAATCACTCATTTAAATAACCAACATGTATCCAAGTTAACCACAATCAAGAGTGTGGGGACTCTCCATGGGGGTCTTTGATGCCAAATAAGATCCATCACAACTCTACAAGGGATACTCTAACATTTCCATGACTCCCATAGTTAGTTGAAGGCGTATATCGTCCTCTTCTTTGTGCATCCCAGAACGAAGCCTATCAAAAGCCTCTGCAAGCCTAGTTTAGCAGTCACTAGACATTTGTTGCCACACATAGTCTAAGTGACGACATACATGTGTTCATATTTACACGTTACATACATTGCAAAATTGCAAAATCTAAAATAAAACACAACAACCTGAGAAACCGATGCATATAGGGAACTATGTTTTTGCAAGGCTCCAGTACTCGGGTGCAGTGACTCCCTGCAGCATCACTGTTGCTAGGTAACGCGTGATAAGAAAGATGGGAGTCAGAGAGTCTGTTAGCTAACAAGTGCATAGCTGAATATTGTCGTTCTTCGTTGTTGTGTCCCGGCTCAAACAGATATTGGTTCTGGATTGTTCGGGACGAGTAATCATCGTCATCAGACGACTTTGAGCTTATAAAACTGGTAATATTAAGCAAGTTTGTTAATTTCAACAGTGTGACGAGCCAGTGAGTATCCAAAGTGATTTGGGGGTGCTTTTAAAGTTATTTCAATATAGGGTAAATGCACAAGTCACATGGAAATTTGTATATTTTGGTTTGTATTTTGTCACTGAGGCTGAGTGTAGGAACCCGCTTCCATCAACTAAGCTAAGTTCATGTAGGTTTTGTCAGACTGGGTTACTGAATGACTCTACGAGAGACTGGCATTTGCTCTTTTATCAAAACTCTGGTTGACAAGACATAAGTTCAGTCCAAAACTTAGTTATATACCTTTGAAGTTATTTCAGTCGGTCTTCATTTTATATTCCTCAAATGAAGAGTTATGATAAAATCTTTGATTTAATTCCAGATCCATATCTGCTTTGATATTTCAAGCCAGATATGTTGAGCATTACATCATTTTTGACTTCCTGCAGGGATTTTCCCATCACTATGCTACGGAAGAAATGAGACAACTTCAGAATGAACACTATTTTTTCAGGTTATTTTCTCACTGGTATATATTACACCTACAAATATTAATTTGTAGGTGTAATATGTGTGTTTCTAATTTGCTATCTCGTTAATGCCTGGCTGGATTCAGGCTCTTATCTGAAGAGGAAGCTTGTTGAGGATTGGGTCAGTTTTTGCCTCCATCAGCAGATATTTCCACTGTCTGGCCACATGCATTCAGTCTCTCTTTACTCCCTGTATGAAGTCTAGAAACGGTCTGCTTAATGCGTTTGGCTTCTAAAAGCAGCAGCTCAGACTGATCTGATTGACAGACTAAACTCTTCCTTCTGTGACTGTAAAACCTGGAAAAATCTTTTTTATTTATTTATTTTTAGGAGAATTTTAAGATGAAGTTTTTGAACATCTCTATTAGTGTGAGGGTTGCAGAGGAGTTGGGCTGATTCTGGGCATCATAACGCGAATAAAAATGTCAAGAGAAGGACATATACCTCAATAACTACTTGTGGTTGAGAAAATGAATAGTCTTGTACCATTTTGTACAATATCACATCGGCCACAAACTCCTCCTTTCCACATCCCTGTAATGAGAATTAAGGAAGCAGTAATTATAAATTTGCAGCTGGTTGCTGACACAATTTACGATGTGAGACAGGAAGTGTTCTCCTCACCACTTCCTCCTCGGGGTGCACCATTACACGGTTGTGGGTCCATATGCTCCAACAGTTTGGAAAAGCAACACTTGCACATGCAAAACAAACACTCCAATCAGTTCCACCAGGATGGAAAATAATCACAATAACGAATCATTTCTATTCAACTATCTGGCAAAATTGGGAAACAGTTCCCTCATAAGCACATCTGTTAGATGTTGAAATCAGATTGATGCTGCATGAACTGCCGCCTGGAAGATGATCAGTCACACACGTCTTCTGCAGAGAGTCTTTTGATTACATTTCTGCAAACGTTTTCTCTTCTTTTATAGTTAATAACTCCAAACTGTGATGACCGACAGCAGTGAGTTACACTTTCCGGAAGATTATTATCAGTATTATTATTTCATGTACGGAAAACCATGGCAGCACAGAAAACATGAAGAGAACGGAATTAGTCATGCCATCATTTGAGAGGGGAATCACACTGCAGGAGTTAAGCCAATGAGTTTCAGAGCTGCGTGGGGCTAAAAGGAAACTTTCAAGATTGATGGCTGCAAATTACACAAAAAGGGAGGGGTTTTGAAAACAGTTGTTAGACTGTGAAGCCACTCTGAGGTCTGTTTTTAAAACGAAAACCCAAATAAAACAAAAGTGATAACCACACTACACGTAGCCTGGCCTCAGCTAGTTCCACTGCAAAACTGACAACAATCAAACCATCCAGTTTTAGGAAAGATACAGCATCTTACATGAGTAAGATTGCATTGTTTACATCAGTGTCACAAAACAATCCTAGCTCATATTTCTTACACTATACTGTGTGTGTGTGTGTTTACAGAAGAGCCACAGATGATACTAGAGCAGGGGTCAACAACCCAAAATGTTGAAAGAGCCGTATTGGACCAAAAACACAAAAAACAAATATGTCTGGAGCCGCAAAAAAAGAAAAGTCTTGTATGTATAAGCCTTAGAATGAAGGCAACACATGCTGCATGTTTCTATATTAGTTATCACTGGGGGAAGTTTTTTTTTTTATTATGCACTTCGAGAAAAAAGTTGAAATGTCGAGAAAAAAGTCGAAATGTCGAGAAAAAAGTTGAAATGTCAAGATTAATGTTGAAGTACAATCTTGAGAAAAAAGTCGAAATGTCGAGAAAAAAGTCGAAATGTTGAGAAAAAAGTCAAAATGTTGAGAAAAAAGTCAAAATTTTGAGAAAAAGTCAAAATTTCGAGAAAAAAGTCGAAATGTTGAGAAAAAAGTCAAAACTTTTGAGAAAAAAGTCAAAATGTTGAGAAAAAAGTCGAAATGTCGAGGAAATAGTCAAAAAATTTGAGAAAAAAGTCAAAATGTTGAGAAAAAAGTCGAAATGTCGAGGAAATAGTCAAAATTTAATGAAAAAAGTCGAAATGTAAAGAAAAAAGTCGAAATGTCTAGAAAAAAATCAAAATTTCGAGAAAAAGTCAAAATTTCGAGAAAAAAGTCGAAATTTTGAGAAAAAAGTCAAAACTTTTGAGAAAAAAGTCAAAATGTTGAGAAAAAAGTCGAAATGTCGAGGAAATAGTCAAAAAATTTGAGAAAAAAGTCAAAATGTTGAGAAAAAAGTCGAAAAATCTCGAGGAAATAGTCAAAATTTAATGAAAAAAGTCGAAATGTAAAGAAAAAAGTCAAAATGTCGAGAAAAAAGTCAAAATTTCAAGAAAAAAGTCAAAATTTCGAGAAAAAAGTCAAAATGTTGAGAAAAAAGTCAAAAATTTTGAGAAAAAAGTCAAAATGTTGAGAAAAAAGTCGAAATGTCGAGGAAATAGTCAAAATTTAATGAAAAAAGTCGAAATGTAAAGAAAAAAGTCAAAAATTTAGAGAAAAAAGTCAAAATGTTGAGAAAAAGTCGAAATGTCGAGGAAATAGTCAAAATTTAATGAAAAAAGTCGAAATGTAAAGAAAAAAGTCAAAATGTCGAGAAAAAAGTCAAAATTTCAAGAAAAAAGTCAAAATTTCGAGAAAAAAAGTCGAAATGTTGAGAAAAAAGTTGAAATGTCAAGATTAAAAAGGAAAGGAAATAGGAAGAAAAAAAAGAGGAAAAAAGGAAAAAAAGAAGAAAAAAGAAAAAAGGAAAAAAGAAGAAAAAAAGGAAAAAGAAAAAAAAGAAGAAAGAAAGGAAAAAAAGGTCAAACATTTTTGAAAAAGCTCCAGGAGCCACTAGGGCGGCGCTAAAGAGCCACATGCGGCTCTGGAGCCGCGGGTTGCCGACCCCTGTACTAGAGAGAGAACTGTCCAATGCATCTTGAGATGCCACTTTGTCCCACTAGAGGTGCATGTCTTTACCTCTTCACTACCCCGAAGTACTCAGACATGTTATTGATACATAGAGTAGCATCAGCTATATCAGTCAATTATCAAACTTTTGCACGGTACTGTAACTCAAGCTATTGGCATGCTTTCAACTTTTATCTCAAAATCTAGAGAGCTGTGGCTAATGAAAATACATTACAGCTTTATTTCTTATGGTTTTATAGACTAAAGTATCACAACCACAAAAAGCAAAGAGACATAATAAAAAGGAAAAATACCCAAATGAACTTAGGACCTTCCAAGTTTACATTTTAGCAGCTATTGTGGCTAAAAGGGCCAAACAGCTTCTGAATCAAAATGTATAAGTTGAGAGCTTATATCATGCAAAAAAAAATCCAGATGGTTCAGTAGTTTTCATTTAACAGGAAATACAACAGCTGAAACATTCAGAATAATTCAAGTTGCTCTAAAACTACTGAACCACCTTATTTTCTTTGCATGACATCACTTCCCAATTTTCACATTTTGATGAGTTCTTCAAAATGTATGGGATGAGTTCATCATAAAGATGCCTGTAGATGGAAGTGTGTGAGGAGTTTGCTTGAGACCGTATCTGCTCTGAGTTGAATGATCCACTCATGTTCCAGGGTAAGAAAAGAAAACATGACCTCTGTTTCGACGGCACATTCTAGACCATCATAACATTTGCTTTGAGAAATGAGGCTGCAAATAAAACATGAAGCGACTGACTGCAGTGGATCTTCAGGAGCTGGTTTCAGGGAAAACTCAGTTACAACAATGGTTGCTCAAGTTATTTTCCAACTTTATAAATGAATAATTAACCTTGATGATGCAGATATTAAACTTTGTTCATCTATGTCAGGATTAGGCTCCACAAATCTGAAACTTGATCTGCATAGAGTGCAACTTCGCTCACCTTACTCTGTCATTTATTTCACTTTCTTTAAAACTAAGTTTTTCTTATCTTTAAACTTCATTACTATAGATTTTTTTGGTGTGCAGTTTTAGGAATCATTTAGCACAGTCAGTTTGTGATTTTAACAAAATTACATTCTGTGAAAGCCTGATATCAAGAGGAAATTGAAATTGTGTGTAAAATGTGTTAGTGTTCTGTTATCTTTAATCAGGTCAACTCTGACTATTTTTAATCTGACAGAACATATTGAACTGAAATAATATTCTACATGAGCAACAAGACATGACGTGCTCTGACACACTGCTGTGCTGAAGATGTTTTGCGAGTTTACGCAGCCTCGGGGAACACATTCTGCACACATCTCAAAGTGAAGCGGTAGTTTTGCATCTCACCACAAAGAGCTCATATATCTAACATTATTGTTCTCTTCATTCTTCATTAGATTGTTTAATGTCATAAGTTATGTAGTCAGTGGTCATCTCCAGGAGTTTTTACTGTCGGGAGGATGTGCTTCACTAATCGTAGATTAAAAATCTGAAACAAAAATAGCTCTGTAGAAAACGCAAATGCTTTTTAATTATTGTGGTGTTTGTCATTTTTATGCAGGTGATATCTGGCCTCACCTTAGCTTCCTCTGTCGTAGTTTAACTCACTTTCATGAGGTCCTGGACATTTTTACTGCAGAGTAAGTGATGCTCCTCAACTCAAAGAGATTACGACCAACTAAACCAGAACTAAGGTCTCAGACATCCAGGAGTGATCTATGACGCTGTTCACACTTGGAATCAAAATACATCCTTGGAAACTGATCACAACCAGCCAACAGTAATAAAAGATCTGAACACACTCGAGACGGATTCAAACCCGATCACTCAGGACACATTTGAAGAAGATCTGGGACACTTGCGTCCACATTCTGATCGTAACTTGAACATGAAAACGTCCTGCAAAAGCGCTGTGGTCTGTTTTTTCAGTTGTTACTACGACTTCACTTCCCACTGGGAGAGTTTCAGAAGCAGCGTACTTGGGAGTGTCGGCTCTTCGGCTGGCTTTTTGCGATTAGGCTATTTGAAGGTTTCGTACAGTGGCCGAGACCCGCCATTGCTGAAAATAAAAGTAACGCTTTTTTTCAGAAAAAAACGCCGCTGCAAATAAAATAAATCCTTAGCAAATAAAATAAACGCGGCAAACAAAAAGAAACGCCGCTGCAAATAAAAGAAATGCTGCAAATAAAATAAAAAAACGACGCAAATAAAAAAGCCACAACGGAAGTGTATTATCGGGGACTATTTTTGCCGATGCACCAGTGTTGCACATTAAAAATTACACGTAGCGACGTTGAACACTAACCTTTTCACTTATTTTCTTGTTCGTTGTTCTTCTTATTCCTCGCTCTTCTTATTTCTTCCTTTTCACTTGCGTCCTCTTCGTCTTCTTCTTCTTCTTCTCCTTAAAAAAAATATTCCCCGGTAATTCACTTCCGTTGTGGCTTTTTTATTTGCGTCGTTTTTTTTTTAATTTGCACCGGCGTTTCTTTATATTTGCAGCGTTTCTTTTATTTGCAGCGGCGTTTGTTTTTATTTTCAGCGTTTATTTGATTTGCAAAGCGTTTATTTTATTTGCAGCGGCGTTTCTTTTTATTTGCAGCATTTCTTTAATTTTCCGCGATTGGCGGGTCTCGGCCACCGTAGTTTCGGGATCATGTGAGAATCACACCGTGATTAACTCAGTTAAAGATGTATATCTTGCTAGGTTTTAGTCCTTTCTGGAATTATACATGTAAAAGTGATGAGTGGCGTCAAATAAAATTTGCTTTTTTAATTAAACATTGGAAATGCAGGAGATCTGAGGCCAGAGTAGCCAACAATGTCCTTTGAATTTGAACAAAAGATGCTACACAAATGGTAATTTCAGAATAAATTTGAAAAAGGGGCACAAACAGAAAACAAAGAGTAATGCAATGACGAGACAGACGGAAATGATCAAGCAGAATTGTATGGAACCAAATCAAGGCCAAAAGTTTTGCTAATTTGAAAATAAAATTTGAACCTGGAAATTCTTTTTTACAGTTTCAATTTTTTTTTTCCAATATCAGATCTTTTTTTTCAGTTTCAGAACTTTTTATTTCAGTTTCAAATCTTTTTTTCAGTTTCAGATCTTTTTTTTCAGTTTCAAATCTTTTTTTTTTCAGTTTCAAATTTTTTTTTCAGTAACAGACTTTTGGCCTTGATTTGGCTCCATAGAATTGGGTCAGGGAAGTACATGTCAAAACAAACTAAAGACTAAAGAATTCAAAATAGAAAAGGAACTAAAGCCAAAACCATGGGTTGAAATCTCTTCTCTAAGCCCCGCCCCCCAGTTTACTCTGCATTTATTTTAGTTTCATGGTATTTCCGCATATGTTGGGGTGAGATGAGCACTTTTTGAAACATCACCAAATCTGCTGTTAGTAAGGTCAAAGCAGTGCATATATTCAAATATATTTCATTCATTGAAACACGAAGTCTCGTTTTGTGCGTTTGCCATCAAAATAGTTGCAAGTCACTATTTTTGGAGCTTCCTGAAAAATTCATCATCTGCCGCCAGCTCTTACAAAATTAGACTCAGACTGCACAGTCTCAAGGTCTGCAGCTGACAGATGGTCCAAACGTGTCCTCTGTAAGGGCTCTGCATCTGTGAAAAAACTTCCCGTGAGAGCTTGTCAGATCCCTCAGGAGCTAGTTCAGGCAGGCCTCTTGAGCAGCGTTTTACGCTCAATTTCCCCCTCAGCTTGGTCCGTTCCAGTTACTCCGTCTCATTTATAGTTCCATGCAAGGATGGAGACAAACTTGTCTCTCACACGCCTTCCACCAAGTTCTCTGCCACTCTTTAAATCCAATCCTCTTCCCAGCTTCACCTGCAGGCTCCAGCTCTATGGGCCAGGGGTGGAGTTGTGTTAATTCTCCACAATATCTACATTTTCCTAAAAAAAAATGGGGATTGTTTAAATCAGAGCATTGATGCCCAGATGTGTTTCATCTTTGAGAATCTTTTAGATTTTATTACAAGTTGACTGACTGAACCTCATCCCCCTCTAAAGCTCTTGCTGGGGGAGATGGACCTGGGGCCTGTACTACGAAGCGGGATTTGGGGTTAGCGAGGTAACTTCAGGTTTAACCCTGGGTTTTCAGGACTACGACGGTGGTTCACTTCTCACCGGGGCACATCGCCATGGTAACTTATGCTGAACAGCTAACCTGCTCCGGAGCAGGTTATGTTCGAGATACAGATCGCCGGGTATAAAAGCACCGCCCACTGACCAATCAGCTCTCTTGGAAAATGGCATGCCCTTTCGAAGAGAATCCAGTGGAGCTTGGTGCGCGGATCGTGAGAGGATCCCTCCGAAGAGAACGCGTATTCAGGGACCACCAAAACCCCTTTGCTTTCCCTGATGAGTACCTGTATGAACGATCCAAAAAAAAAAAAGAAAAAAGAGGTGGAGGAGAAAATAAAAAATAAATCAATCAATGAATAAATAAAACAAATCATCATCCAAAATCCGATGTACAGTCAATCCAAAACTAATACCAATTAAATAAATAAATCAAGAAGAAATCAAAAAGAAGATGCATTTGTAAGGGGATAGCAAAAAAGGGATTTTCAATTTCGTCCCTCGAACATTCTGAGAAGTCACTTTAAAATACTAAATACCCCCCTCCTGAAAAAATAAAAAATTAAATAAAATAAATAAAAACACCCAATTCTTTGGTACAGCATCAGCACAAGTTATCGGTCAACAACAATACTTATAGAACCAATATATACAGGACTGTCTCAGAAAATTAGAATATTGTGATTTTCTGTAATGCAAACACAAAAACAAAAACATTTCATACATTCTGGATTCATTACAAATCAACTGAAATATTGCAAGCCTTTTATTATTTTAATATTGCTGATCATGGTTTACAGTTTAAGATTAAGATTCCCAGAATATTCAAATATATGTTTATATCCCTATGAACTTATGCATTTATACAGTCAGCGATCTTTTGCCAGCTGTCTTTCCTGGATTTTGCAGCTGCAACTGTGTTGCTTTTTGCCTGTATTATATGCCTATACTCATCGTATTTCTGTAGAATTATAGTTTGCTCTTCACTGCTGAAGTAAGCGGCTCTGACAGCGGACTTCTCCATGCTTGCGATTGGTCATGCGCTGAAAACACCGCCCCTTTTATGTGCACGCGCTCATATCCAGATTGGAGAAACCTGGGTTGATATACCGAGTTGATAACCACCGTCGTGTGACCGCTTAGCGTGATTGCAATTGTCCCGCTTAGTGAATCTGGATAAGGAAAAGATATCCTGGATATGTTGAACTTGCTTCGTAGTACAGGCCCCTGCTCACCCAGGTGATTTTAGGCTGTTGCCATGCCAACAATAAATCCTAGCAACACATTTATTGCAAATATTCATTCTTACTGTTTGAAAGGCTTCTTTCTTTCTTTCTTTCTTTCTTTCTTTCTTTCTTTCTTTCTTTCTTTCTTTCTTTCTTTCTTTCTTTCTTTCTTTCTTTCTTTCTTTCTTTCTTTCTTTCTTTCTTTCTTTCTTTCTTTCTTTCAGGCTCATTTCCTTCCTTCCTTCTTTTTTCCCTTCCTTCCTTCCTTCCTTCCTTTGGTTGGCTTCTATGGTATCACAAAATCACCAGACTGTAGCTAACTTGACTAAAGACAGGCAGATAGAAAGGAAAAGTTGAGTTGTAGGTGATAAAAATCCTCTTTCACTTCAGTTGTTCAGAGTAAATTAGTGCCTTTTTTCTTAAAATAAATATCTGATGGTGTTAACACTGTTTTTCTCTTTTCCCACATTCCTGTATTGATAGCCTCTCAAATATATCGCTCAAGGGACTTTGCAAACACACGCTGTCCTTCACATTACTTAACTATTAATCACACAATAAATTGCTTCATTTTCCAAAGCATAATTCAACATTCAGACTTGTAGCTGCATCTGTTAGCACGGTTTGCTGATTAGCATTTAACGTGTTGTACGTGTTGATGAGAATTACATTAGGTTTGCAAGTAATGGTCATTAACTTTTAATGAAGTTCCACTCGTATCACTTTGAGCTTTTAAATCCCCATAAACCCATTGAACTCGTCCATTTGAAATGTGCACAAGCTGAAAGTTGAGCACAGTTAATGGTTTGGCCACTTTGAGTAGAAGCTGCAGCTAACTATAAGAACACCTTGCATTAACAGCAAAAGCCACTACAACCCAATTTAACATCCAGTAAATTACAAATGTAAGTCAATCCCAGAGTTTGATAACAGGGAACAATATTGTTCTCTCTGTGGAGCTAATAATCCAAGACAAAGACAAAAGCCTCTGCTCACGAGTTTAGCATTGGAACTGGAAGTGGATTGCTATAAATAGCTTAAGTGACAAAGTAAACCTCCTAATGACTTTAAAATGGTCTCATATATATATATATATATATATGAGACAATACGGTGCCTTGTATGCATCTTCTTATGAGTCTTGCATCCTGTTTTACATAAATATTTTCTACTTAAGATAAATTCACAGGCTAAGACATGTAAGGTTAAGAGTCTCATTTATGCTATGTGTAGATGCTAACCTAGGCTATCTGGGGTTCTGCCGGACTAACGGAGGCAGTGAAGGGAAGTTTTGGAGTTGATGGAAAAGTAATTGGGTAATAATTCCCAAAATGTTGTCCGATCGTTTTAAACCAGTGACTGCATCGTGGGGCCACAGGGATTTTGGGTGGATCTATCATGCTTGAAAAATTTCAAGCGATTCAGCCAAAAATGTTCAACATAATTAAGCCAGATGTTTTTGTTTCTTAAGTTATATCGAGGGTAGGGATTTGTAAATTGTGAATTATGTACTTAAATTGTTTTTGTCAATCATTTGATAATGATTTATAATAGAAGAAAATAATGTTTGAGTTATCAAATTGTGATTAAAAAAAGAAAAAACCTTAGAAAAAAAAGGAAGATAAACATTTTTACTTTGTTTTTGCATTATTTGATAACCATTAGTCTTTGTTGCATTAATATTTATTTTGATTGAAGGATAATACTTATAAATATATAGTTTTATACTACTTATAAAATATGTTTAACCACTTAAAAACACTTGAGTATGATGAGTATATCTTAACAAAGTGGCCTTTCTTCACCAGAGTCGCTAAATGAACTGGAGGACAATGACTTGGATGCGCTCATGGCTGATCTGGTGGCGGATCTCAGTGCTACGGAAGAGAAACTAGCAGCAGAGAGACAAGGACTGAAGGTGCCATCACAGACCTGCCGCCTCCACCCTTGGGCCTGAGCGTTGAACCGGCATCCTCCAGTTCACCAACAACACACAGCAGCAGCAGCAACATCAGCACCCCCTCCTCCTCCACCACCTCCCCTCTGCCGCATCCGCAGTCCTCAAAACCCACAATGGTGAGTTCTTTTAGAGATGTAAGGCAGTGACTTTCTCGGTTCTAAACTACTGTCAACATTTATGAAGTGAGTTTTAATCAACAGTAATAGAAACAAACTAAAACAGAATAGAAGCAAAGAAAACCAGAAACTTTGATCACAAACTTTGCTTTTCTGGTCCAGTCTCTCGACTTTATATAAAGACTTTCTAAACCAGGGGTCAGCAACCCAAAATGTTGAAAGAGCCGTATTGGACCAAAAACACAAAAAACAAATATGTCTGGAGCCGCAAAAAATGAAGTCTTGTATAAGCCTTAGAATGAATGCAACACATGCTGCATGTTTCTATATAAGTTATAACTGGGGGAAGATTTTTTTTTCATTATGCACTTTTTTTTTTTGCTTTGATATTTTTATTAGGGGGTAAGGCACAGTTGAACAGGAATAAACAAAAAAAAAGATATACAGTCTACCTCCTTTTTTTTTTTTTTTTTTGGAATTAAGAACAGAACAAAAAATCCACACAAAACAATGACAAATACACGAAAATTATTATATTCTTATATACAAGTAATATTTAAGTATTTAAGCTAAACAGTATGAATTAAAAAAATAGATGAATAAAAAGGGGAAAAAAAAAAAAAAAAAAAAAAAACCCAAAAACAAAAGAAAAGTAAATAAAAAGATAAATAAAAAGGAGGAAGAAAGAAAGGAATGAGAGAAGAGAGGGAGGGGGGGGATCCGTCAATCAGGAGGCAGGGACTGGAGAGAGTGGAAGAATGTAAGAAAGGGAAGCCACTTATTATAAAATTTGTTGCAACTACCCTTCAGTGAATATTTAATCTTTTCCAGCTTCAGAAAAAAAAAAATGGTGTCGTTGAGCCACTGGGTACTAGAAGGAGCCTTAGTCGACTTCCAGTGGAGAAGAAGGTTGCGTCTTGCCAGTAAGGAAGTAAAAGCCAAAATGTCTTTTTGGTTTGAAGTAAACCGGCCATGGTCCTCTGGGAGCCCGAATATGGCAACATGGGGGGAGACTTTTATATTCACCGAGAGTATTTTTGACATGGTGTCAAAATAATTCGACCAAAAGCGAGAAAGTAGTGGGCAAGAGTAAAACATATGGGTTAAATTGCAGGACGAGGCATGACATTTGTCGCATTCGTCAGTGACACTGGGATAGATCTGTGAGAGTCGAGCTTTAGAAAAGTGGACTCTAAACAGTACTTTAAACTGTATAAGTGTAAAACGAGCGCAGGATGAACTTGTGTAAATTTTTTTAAGAGCAGCGTCCCACCAGTCATCCTCCAAATTTAGATCCAGTTCATCTTCCCAGGCAGCCCTAACTTTAATAACTGGAGAGAGATCGAAAGACAGAAGGTCATCGTAAACCTTAGAGATCAGTGATTTTTGAAGTGGATCATGGTTTAAAAGCACCTCCCACTGTAGAGTCGGCGGAGAGGATGGAAAAACTGGAAACAAAGCTTTAGCGCAGTGTCTAATCTGAAAGTATCGAAAGAGATGAGAAGGCAGGAGATTAAATTCACCTGAGAGATCTGCAAAGCTGCGAAAGATACCATCCTTGTAAAGATCTCCAAAACTTTTCAGGCCCTTATTATGCCATATGAGAAAGGTTGAATCTGTAAGCGGAGGTCGAAATAAATGATTGTTCAGTAATGGAGCTAAAGTAGATGCTGACTTAAATTTGAAGTGTTTCCTAAATTGATACCAAATTTTAAGTGTGGAGTGAACCACTTGATTATTTGTAAAGACAGAGAGGTTGGATGGAATAGATGAGGTAAGTAGAGCAGGTAAAGAGGATGAAATGCATGACTGTGCCTCCAATTTACACCATGGCATATTCACCGATTTGAACCAAAATGAAATTTTTTGAATATGTGCTGCCCAATAATACAGTTGGAAATTGGGAAGTGCCAGTCCGCCATTGAATTTACATCTCTGAAGTGTGGATTTGCGGATTCTAGGAGCCTTCCCACACCATAAGAAGTCAGAAATAGTTTGATCAATTATTTTAAAAAAGTGTTTTGGTAAGAAAAGTGGAAGACAATGGAACAGAAATAGAAATTTGGGCAAAATATTCATTTTAACTGCGTTAATTCTTCCAATTAATGAAAGAGGTAAGCTTTTCCATCTATGGAGGTCAGATTTAATTGTAGACATTAAAGGTGAGAGATTAGCAGAAAAAAGAGAGCTTAACGTTCTGGTTACGTTGATCCCAAGATACCTAAAGCCGGAAGGACTAATCTTAAAAGGGATATCTGACTGTACGAGCTGTGTTGCTGAGTCATTAATGGGATAGCATTCACTTTTAGATACGTTCACTTTATAGCCTGAGAAAGACCCGAATCTCTGGAAAGCAGATAAAATTGAAGGAATGGAGAGGACAGGATCCGAGACATATAACAGTAAGTCATCAGCGTAAAGTGACAGCTTATATTCTGTTCCCAATCGGGAGATCCCAGTAAAAGTGGGGGAGGACCTCAGAAAGATTGACAGGGGCTCTATAGCTAGTGCGAATAATAGGGGAGAGAGGGGACACCCCTGTCTGGTGCCACGGGCTAGAGTAAAAAAATTGGACTGAATGCCATTAGTGGAAACGCTTGCTTGTGGAGACGTGTAAAGGAGACGAATCAAAGAAATGAACCCATTCCCCAGCCCAAACTTCTTCAGTACAGTAAATAAATAGTCCCATTCAATCCTATCAAATGCCTTTTCAGCATCGACTGAGATTACGACTTCAGGTGTTGTGGTGATAGTTTTAGAGTGAATAATATTTAAAAGTGTCCGCACATTAAAGAATAACTGTCGCCCCTTAACAAATCCTGTCTGTTCATTTGAGACAATAGTTGGCACAATGTTCTCCAAGCGATAAGCCAAGGCTTTAGCAAGGATCTTAGCATCTACATTTATTAACGAAAGAGGTCTGTATGAGCCGCAGAGAGTTGGATCCTTATCTTTTTTTAAGAGGAGACTTATGGAGGCTTGCCTTAAAGTGGGAGGGAGAGTGCCATGTTCCAGTGATTCCTTATAAACAGCATGCAATAAAGGGGACAATTTATCCTGAAATTTCTTAAAAAATTCCACTGGAAATCCATCAGGGCCAGGAGCTTTGTTATTTTGCATACTTCTCACAGCGAGATTAATTTCTTCTACCGTTAATGGCGAGTCAAGATTTTTAGCAGCATCGGAGCCTATAACAGGAAAGTTGAGGCTATCTAAGAATGAATTCAATTCAGTGGAGCCAGATGGAGATTCAGACGTATATAAAGAGGAATAAAATGAGTGAAAGACAGAATTAATGGCGGTGGGATCCTGATGCAATGAGCCTGATGAATCTTTTATCTGAAGGATCATACGTGAGGCTGCCTGGCGACGTAGCTGATGAGCCATGAGCCGACTTGCCTTGTCTCCATGTTCATAATATACGGAGCGTGATCGTAAGAGAAGTCGCTCTGCGTCATTAGTGGTAAGGAGATCAAATTCAGTCTGTAAATCGACACGTTGCTTAAGAAAACTGGGAGAGGGGCAAGTAGCAAGTTGTTGGTCCAATTTTGTGATCTTAATAGAGAGTTCTTGTAATTTGGCTTTCCGGGACTTATTCAAGTGAGCAGAGAAGGAGATAATTTGTCCCCGCAAATATGCTTTTAATGATTCCCACAGCAGTGAAGATGAAATTGGTTCCATATCATTTTGATTTATAGAGATGTAATCATCAATTTTAGTTGTAATAAAATTGGTGAACTTATCATCTGAGAGAAGTAATGTATTGAACCTCCAAGATGTTGAGTAGCGTGGCTGTGAAGAGAACTGAATATCCAAAGAAAGAGGAGCGTGGTCGGAGATCACAATAGGATGATAATCAACAGACAGTACTTTGGGAATTAGTTTAGCATCAATAAAATAATAATCAATCCGAGAGAAAGATTGATGCATCTGAGAAAAGAAGGAATATTTTTTGGTACAAGGGTTATAAAATCTCCAAGGATCGGTGCAACCGTTCTTGGACACAAAATCTGAAAGAGACCTCGACATTGAAGAAGGAGTCAGATTTCGTGGGCTGGAGCGGTCTAGTTTGGGGTCAATTACGCAGTTCATATCCCCGCCAATTATAAGAAGACTGTCGTTCAATGAGGGGAGACATTCAAAAAGCTTGTTCATAAAGTGTGGGTTGTCAAAATTGGGGGCATATATATTAACTAATAATATGGGAATATGAAATAGCGTACCCGCCACAATTAAGTATCTGCCGTTTTTGTCTGAAATCACCTTAGATGCTGAAAACTGCATTGACTTACCAATTAATATAGCAACCCCCCTGGCCTTAGAGTTGAAATCAGAGTGAAACACCTCAGAAACCCAGGGACATTTAAGTCTGACCTGGTCTTTGGTGCGCATGTGGGTTTCCTGAAGGAACACTAAGTCAGCTTTAAGACGTCTCAGGTGAGCAAATATTCTCGATCTCTTAATTGGACTCCCCATGCCTTTAATATTCCAGCTCAACAACCTCACAGAAGTACCAGTATTAGTGGCCATATGTTAAATTCCTAAAGATAGAGATGTACCGAATGCGGATCCCCAAGGAAGGAAAGGAAAGAAAGGGATGGAGGGAGGAAAGAAAGAAAGAAAGAAAGAGGAAAGAAGAAGAAAAAAAAAAAAAAAAAAAAAAAAGGGGGAGAAAAAAAAAAATAAAAAAAAAAATAAATAAAAAAAAGGGGGAAAATTGAAAACAACAACAAACTTAACCTACTGAACCCCCCACCCCCCACCCCCCAATTGCACTTACAACGACCCCATCCCCAAACGATGGAGAACCCAGTGCAAACTCCAGAAGGAGTCAGATCCCTGAAAAGAACACTTACGGCTTTAAGCATAACTAACAAGATAATAACTAACAAGCTTCGTGTTGAGCTCCTGCAAGCCCAGCAACATTAACAGAGAGGTACAACCAATCACGACCAAGTTAAACTGAAAACCACATACCGTGTATATATGGGAGAGAAAAAAAAAAAAAAAACCGACACTGATGAACTGAAAAAAGTTCAACTAGACTTTGAGCGACGTGATGAAAGCGCTGGCCTCCTCTGCCGACCTGAACTCCCTTTCTGCGCCGTTGTGGGTGATGCGGAGGCGGGCGGGGTACAGCAGACCGTAGCGGATCCCCGGGATCTCGCGGAGCCGGCGGCGGACGTCATTAAAGGCGGCTCGGGCACGGGCCGTCTTCTGGGTGTGGTCGGGAAAGACAGAAAAAGTCAACTCTCCACACGTAATCCGTTGCTGAGCCCTGGCTCGGCGCAATATATCCACACAGTCTGTATGATAGTGCAGACGGGCGATGATGGGACGAGGGCGCTCTCCGGGCTTCGGCTTCGGCTGGAGGGTGCGGTGCGCCCGGTCCAGGAGAGGCTCCTTCTCCAGGCTGAAAGCCTCCTTGAGCAGAGAGGGAATATCCGTAACAGCAGAAGAGGTGGAAAAATCTTCAGGAATTCCCACGATCCGTATGTTATTGCGCCGGGATCTCGCCTCCAGATCCTCGCATTTACCATCCAGCCTCATCAGTTCAGCTGACAGATGCTCCACTTTAGCCTGTAAGGTTGTGATGTCATCGGTGCAGGATGAAAGAGATGTTTCCATTTCAACCACGGTGTTCTTCAGAGCGCGCACATCAGACTGGATCTTTGTAATGCTTTTTGATAATTCCGACTTCACCGCTTGCAGCTCAGTCTTGATGCTCGACAGGTTTTCATTTAAAGCAGCCTGAAGCTCCGATTTAAAAACAGCCGCCATCTCAACGCGGAGTGATGCGAGCAGCTCGGCCTTAAAGTCGTGTGAAGGAGCGGCCTCGGCGGCCTCGGCCAGGCTGGACGGGGGGTCACCACGAGGCGGGGATGCTGCGTGCGGAGAGGGCCGCGGGGGTGGTGCGGATGGTTTGAGTTTTGGAGGCATTTTGGTCGGCAAAAATACGGGGCCAAAGTAGAATAATGAAGGTCGGGAAAAATAAACCGAAGGAAGATGAAAAAGCTGTACCAAAAATAGATATTTTTAAAGGTTGTTGCAGGAGCTCAAAAAAACACGTCCTAGTCCATTAGTCGCTACACCGGAAGTCTTTCATTATGCACTTTGAGAAAAAAGTCGAAAATGTCGAGAAAAAAGTTGAAATGTTGAGATTAATGTTGAGGTATAATCTCGAGAAAAAAGTCGAAATGTTGAGAAAAAAGTCAAAATTTTGAGAAAAAAGTCAAAATGTCGAGAAAAAAGTCAAAATGCCGAGATTAAAAAGGAAAGGAAAAAGAAGAAGAAGAAAAGAGAAAAAAAGGAAAAAAGAAGAAAAATTTAAAAAAGAAGAAAAAAAGAAGAAAAAAAGGGAAAAAAGGAAAAAAAAATGTCAAACATCATAAGGCTAAAGACAGTAAACATCTAATATTACAAATTTATAAAAGATTACAAAGTTCCAAAAACCATTCCACTTTCCAGGTTAACCAGAAATGTACGGAAGAGTATTAGGGCCAGGCAGGAGAAAAATAAAAAATATTTTAGAGGAGGAAGAGTTTTTTTTCATTATGCACTTTGAGAAAAAAGTCGAAATGTCGAGATTAATGTTGAAGTACAATCTCGAGAAAAAAATCGAAATTATGGAAAAAAAAGTCGTAATGTCGAGATTAAAAAGGAAAGGAAAAAGAAGAAGAAAAGAGAAAAAAAAGGAAAAAAGAAGAAAAATTAAAAAAAGAAGAAAAAAAAGGGGAAAAAAAAGAAAAAAAGGAAAAAAAAGTTCAAATATTTTTGAAAAAGCTCCAGGGAGCCACTAGGGCGGCGCTAAAGAGGCTCTAGAGCGGCGGGTTGCCGACCCCTGTTCTAAACCATACATGATGACAAAGCTTTTTTGCAACAAATCTATCACTTCTCGGGCTTCTACATTTTCAGCCACTCATCGTCTTTCTAAAACTCAAAAGAGTGTCATTTCTTTTCTATCCGTTGCACCAGCGAGACCATAGAAGAGCTGTTCCACGATGAAAGCATCTGTTACAGTTACACAAACCTGTGAGGCCGAACTGCCCAGGGTTTGTCTGGAACAGATCAAACGCATGCGGCCATGAGAAAAGTGTAACAGGATCAATGGAGCGAGAGGAGGTGAAACGTGCTGGTTTTGGGAGAGGGTGTCCAGACAGGAGCCTATTGCTTTAGCAGAGCTTCTGACCTCATCGTCTTGAGGTAAAAACACCAGCTGTGCCGAGGCAGAGAATACGTCATTGTTAGATAGACATGCACAAGTTCACTGAAGCTGTGGACAGGACTTTTATATCCCACTGTGTAAGTTTTAAAGAAAATACTGACCCCTTCCAGCTCAGCGGACCGTCCTTGGATATCCCTCCATCAGTGGAGGAAATTAAATGTAAACCAAACATAACACCTCCAGGAAAAAATAAGATGCAGATTCATTCACAGAAATCGACTCACACCAGCTGGATCTGGAGAAAAATGTTGAGAAAAAAGTCAAAATGTTTAGAAAAAAGTCAAAATGTGAAGAAAAAAAGTCAAAATGTTGAGAAAAAAGTCAAAATGTGGAGAGAAAAAGTCAAAATGTTGAGAAAAAAGTCCAAATGTGGAGAAAAAAGTCAAAATGTGGAGAAAAAAAAGTCAAAATGTGGAGAAAAAAGTCAAAATGTGGAGAGAAAAAGTCAAAATGTTGAGAAAAAAGTCAAAATGTGGAGAAAAAAAAGTCAAAATGTGGAGAAAAAAAAGTCAAAATGTGGAGAAAAAAGTTGAAAATATACCAGTAGAAGTAAGATGGAAGGGGAGGGGGCAAGCTTTCTGTTATGTTTCAAATATTGACAAATGTGACATCTAGAAGTCTGCTTTCTTTAATATTAATACATTGTTGTAGTATTACATGACAGAAAACAAGAACAATCATTGTAGCTTCCCTTTTATATCCATTGGTGACTGCAGCACGTGCAAAGTTAAGATAACCAGCTATTTGTAGCCAAAAACATAACATAATCATGCATATATTATTTCTCTAAATGTCAGTCTATTCCTAAAGGGACAGGCTATTATTAGATGTAAGGAGTATAAACCCCCCCCCCCCCCCCCCCCCCTATTAAAGTGGTATATGCATTTGCAGCAAAATGGCAATTGCACACAGGTTAACATTAATTGCCATACTGGCCTATGCTAGAATAAATTGTTATTTTAAAACTCATTCCATGTAATAGAGTGGATAGGATTCCAACGGACAAACATGAGTTATTTTAACGTTGTGAATGTGCAGAAAGTGTATAAAAATGTACAATCAGTGTCTTACTCTTTCAATCACCAGCATCTTAAGTCTGGAGCGTATGCTGTGCAAACTACTATTTGAGTTTGCAGCCTCTGCTTCCATAGACCTGCTTTAGTACTTAGATATCAATCACAATAAAAGCAAGCGCTACGAGCAATGGCTATGAACTATTTTCCTTTTGCATCTGTTTACAGGAGTTTGACTTGTAACAAGGTGACGGTAAACAGAAGGAGACACCTATGCAGAGTCCTTGTTATACACTTTCTGCACACCTGCAAAGTTAAAATGACCTGTTTGTCTCAGATGACCCGATCCACACTATCACTTAAGTGGAATGACGTCTTTTAGTCTTGTAATAGCCTTAAAATAACATTTTTTTCTGACATAGCTCCGTTGGTAAACATATATTCCTTTATAACTCAAAACTGCTTTTTTTCCAAATCATTTTGGTTCATAACAAACATTTACTCCTACTCTTCTAATAATAGACCTAGGGTTGATTAAACTCTGCGATGTTACTTTAAAAGACTATCAAAGATTATGTGCAGTTCATTAACACTAAAGTCAATATACTGTACTGTTTTGTTGAGCTTGTCCAGCTTTAACAAACTGACATCCGTGCCAAGATTTGAAGAAGTGGCAGATGATGAACATCTGCTGGTTGACTTGTGTCATCATAATATCTACTGCTGTTTGTTCCCTTTAGGAGGAAACCGAGGCACAGATAAAGGCAGAGAAAATCAAGCTTTCACTTGAGAAGCTTAAGGAAGCCAAAGTGAAAAAGGTAAGACAAGCAAACACTGTGATCCGAGTGGGCAGGACTAAAGATTTCAAGATCTAACCCAGGGGCCGGCAACCCAAAATGTTGAAAGAGCCATATTGGACCAAAAACACAAAAAAGAAACAAAAACTGAAAAGTCTTGTATCAGCATTAGAATGAAGGCAACACATGCTGCATGTCTCTAAATTAGTTAGAACTGGGGGAGATTTATGTTTTCATTATGCACTTTGAGAAAAAAGTCGAAATGTCGCGAAAAAAGTCGAAATATCGAGAAAAAAGTTGAAATGTCAAGAAAAAGTTGAAATGACGAGAAAAAAGTCGAAATGTCGAGAAAAAAGTCGAAATGTTGAGAAAAGAATTGAAATGTCGAGAAAAAAGTTGAAATGACGAGAAAAAAGTCTTAATGTTGAGAAAAAAGTCTAAATGTCAAGGAAATAGTCAAAAATTTTTGTGAAAAAAGTCTAAATGTCGAGATTAATGTTGAAGTACAATTCGAAAAAAAAGTTGAAATGCCGCGAACAAAGTCGAAATGTCGAGAAAAAGTTGAAATATCGAGAAAAAAGTCTAAATGTTGAGAAAAGAATTGAAATGTTGAGAAAAAAGTCTAAATGTCGAGAAAAAAGTCTAAATGTTGAGAAAAAAGTCTAAATGTCGAGGAAATAGTCAGAACTTTGTGAAAAAAGTCTAAATGTCGAGATTAATGTTGAAGTACAATTCGAGAAAAAAGTCGAAATGTCGAGAAAAAAGTCGAAATGTCGAGAAAAAAGTCGAAATGTCGTGAAAAAAGTCAAAATTTCGAGATTAAAAAGGAAAGAGAAAAGGAAGAAAAAAAGAAAAAAAAAGGAAAAAAGAAGAGGAAAAAAGAAAAAAAGAAGAAAAAAAGAGAAGAAAAAATTAGAAAAAGGAAAAAAAGAAGAAAAAAAAAAGAAAAAAAAGGTCAAACATTTTTGAAAAAGCTCCAGGAGCCACTAGGGGTTGCCGACCCTTGATCTAACCTGATAAACACGCTACTATTAAAGACTCTATGTTCAAACATAGCAGGACTCTGTCCTTTCTTTTCTTTGGAAGGGGCCATCAATCATAGTAATGGATGGCTACTCTCATCCAGCCCTTATCCTGCATGACGGTTAGATTTCCTCTTTAGGTGATTTGGGGCTTCAGACCTTTTAATTGGCACAAAAAAGCACATGAATTCGGGTTTGCATGCAAAGCACAAGATCTACAGTTTGACAGAAAAAAACACATTTAGTGTTGATGTCTGACTGCTCTGCAGGATTACTCACAAGTTCCCCAGTCAAAGTGTTAATTATAAATTCTGAAACTTGAAAGAAACTAGCAAATAAAACCTTCTCCAACATGTCATATTTGCTGGAGAACCACAGCACGGCCACTTCCGCATGCACATCTGTGTTCAGGCTGTGAGATGGAGGTTGTGGGAGATATTTGTGTTGCTGGAGGCCTCAAGTTTCAGATGTTGCCACTGGTTTCTGGCCTTGTTTTCAGCATGGACTGTTGCACGAGGAAATACTAAGAGCCAAAACATTTGAAAACCAGGGACATTTCATTCAACCACATTTTTATGTTTGAGATTGAGGTCCTGATTGAGTGACCCTGTGGTCTAAAACTTTTGATCCCCCACTAATATCAATGAAACCCACATTTTAAGGAAGAAAACTGTCAGGCAACAACTGGCAGACTTTATTTCTGGGAAAATCATAAGCATTTCAAAGCTGGATTTGTCTCTGTTTGATAATAACTGTGACTGCACACCAGAGTAAAAGGGAATCACATCCAGCTCTCTGGGTCAGGAGCAGAGAGTCTACTAAAGAAATTAGTTCAAAACCAGAAGGGAGAGACAGAGGAGGTGCTCCAACTCCATTATAGCTAGCATTAGAAAGCAGGGACCTTTTTTCAGTGTGCAGAGCCTGATTTTAAACTGGAAAAAGCTGCCTGTGCTCAAAAGCTGGATTTCATGTCTAACTCTGGTCATTTGTTGCTGTCCACAAGTTCAATTCATCACAGAGAAGGTATCATATCATATTTAGCAATTTTCTTTCTGTAAACATTCTGCTTTTTGTCTGCGGGTTGGATGAGAAAATAGTACTTCCTATGTTGTAACGCTAAGCCAGGGAAGCCTTGCTTAAGGGGAACATCTAACTTCTGTACCAAGATAGAAAGAAAGAAAAACAAATTTCCCACATGGGAGTACACCAGAAACCCACTTAACATATTATAACTATCATTTTAAAGTACTTGTTTAAATTCTCAGAAAATTAAATTAAACTTCAGGTTCAGGCTGAAACTGCAGATTCACATTTTTTTAACTTCACAAACTTTATTTTATGGGAAAAAAAATGTTAATTTCTATCTGATTAAGAAGATTTAAAAATGAAATGAAATTGTTGTTTTTTGTGGCAGTTGGTGGTGAAGGTGCTAATGAACGACGGCAGCTCGAAGACGCTGATGGTGGATGAGAGGCAAACGGACTGGACTGGAGCCTGTGTGAAACCAACCAGGAGCGGCAGCTCGGTGAGCCGCCGCCGCCCATCCTGCAGCTACGCTGGGGGTTCATGACAAGACATGGAGAGGTGGAAGTAACACAAATAGAATAATAAAAATGGACTTGATGGAAAAAAACATGTAGCAGTGATGTAAATAGTACGACGGAGTATTAGGGCCAAACTAAGACAAAAAAAAAATTGGAAATTACGAGAATAAAGTCATAATATAATGAGAATAAAGTCGTAATGTTGCGAGAATAAAGTCATAATGTTGCGAGAATAAAGTCTTAATATTACGAGAATAAAGTCGTAATATTACGAGAATAAAGTCGTAATATTACGAGAATAAAGTCGTAATATTATGAGAATAAAGTCGTAATATGAGAATAAAGTCGTAATATTATGAGAATAAATTTGTAAAATTACGATAATAAAGTTGTAATATTACGAGAATAAAGTCGTAACATTATGAGAATAAAGTCGTAATATTACGAGAGTAAATTCGTAAAATTACGAGAATAAAGTCGTAACATTACGAGAATAAAGTCCTAACATTACGAGAATAAAGTCGTAATATTACGAGAGTAAATTCGTAAAATTACGAGAATAAAGTCATAATGTTGCGAGAATAAAGTCGTAATATTACGAGAATAAAGTCGTAACATTACGAGAATAAAGTCGTCATATTACGAGAGTAAATTCGTAAAATTACGAGAATAAAGTCGTAACATTACGAGAATAAATTTGTAAAATTACGAGAATAAATTTGTAAAATTACGAGAATAAAGTCGTAATATTACAAGAATAAAGTCGTAACATTATGAGAATAAAGTCGTAATATTACGAGAGTAAATTCGTAAAATTACGAGAATAAAGTCGTAACATTACGAGAATAAAGTCGTAACATTACGAGAATAAAGTCGTAACATTACGAGAATAAAGTCGTAACATTACGAGAATAAAGTCGTAGTATTACGAGAGTAAATTCGTAAAATTACGAGAATAAAGTCGTAACATTACGAGAATAAATTCGTAAAATTACGAGAATAAAGTCGTAACATTACGAGAATAAAGTCGTAATATTATGAGAATTAAAATGAGGAATATTGAGCATCTTGTGAAGTTATATTTATATATTTATAATATATTTAATATTACGACTTTATTTTCAAAATGTTACGACTTTATCCTCGTAATATTATGACTTTATTCTCGTAATTTCCATTTTTTTTGTCTTAGTTTGGCCCTAATACTCCGTCGTAAAATAGAAATGACAAATTATGAAATAACTGAATTAACTTTAAAGTTAAAGGAACCATAAGAGCTATAAAAACAGCGAATGAAAGCAGCATCACTCATCAATGACCTAAGTTGGCTTAAGTTTCTACTGATAAAAGCATTTTATATAAAGGCTGGAATTCATGCTGACATTGAAATGAAATGTCTTTCTGTCTTATTTCCTCAAATAATAATCTTTATTTATCGGTATATATCTCACAAAACACACTGAAATTAGTCACCGTCAGTAGTTACACCGGGCTGTGTCTGGGGAGCAATCAGGGCAGTTAGCTCCAGTTAGCTCCAGGGCCTAGTGGTTCACCACCGTGGTCAGGAAAAACGAGAGGAGACCGCACACTCTTGCTCCCTAGTGCAGATTTATTTAGCACATCATTACGTGGTAACGTTTCGAGCTCATTTTGCTCTTCTTCAGACCACCGTGGTCAACCTGGGACCTGAATCTGGGTCTTCCAAACCCGAGCCCACCCCCGTAACCACCAGACCACCACAACTTCCCAAATAGTGAGCTGAGCCATTGAAGAAGACAATAGACATTAAGTATAAGGTGTGATAACAGGGGCTAGAGACCTGAAAAAAACTCATTTATAACTTTTCTGAAGCCCATTCGAGGGTCTCAAGCCTCTAGATTGCTCTACATTAATAGGACACGTCTGTCCAGGTCCAGTTAATCCAAGGTTCAGTTATTTACTAATTTATAACACATTTATTACATGTTTATAACACAAAGGGGGGTAGGCTCAGTTATTTACTAATTCATAACATGTTTATAACACATTTATTACATGCTTATAACACAAAGGGGGGTAGGTTCAATTATTTACTAATTTATGACACATTTATAACATGTTTATGACACATGACGTCACCGCAGCTCCCCGTGAAGCTGGGCCCCCACCCCACGCAAAATTCAGTGAAAATATTCTCAACCATTTGTGCTGCGTTAGTGCTGGTTTGTGCAGAAAGAAATTTTGTTTGTGCTGCTTTAGTTTTGAAGATATCATGTTATTTTTCAAAGGTCATTCAAAGTTCATGCACCCCCCCGACTTTGTCCAAAATAGGTGAAGCGGTGCAGGGAGCGTCGTTCTCGTGAATGAAATGAGGACATTTCATTGATGAAAAAGGAAGAATGTAAGAGGAGATCTATTTTTGTTTTAGCTGAAGACAATTTCAAGGAGTTTCGCTACTGTGCTTTGGTTTTTGATATACAGTAGGCTAGACCATAATTTTTAAAGATCCAACAAAATTCACGCAACCCCCGAAATGGTTTCTTTTATTTTTTGTCAAATTCCATCAGACAGAAAACCGGACAAATAAATAATCATAGATAGAAAGCTTTTGTATTGTTTTAAGAACTGTGTTGTGGTCTCATGATAAATTCATAGACAACGTCATCATCCAGCTTTTGCCCTGTTTATCAACTCAATGTTCAATAAAGTTTTTTGTATACATTTCAACAATGTTTGTATCTTTTTTGTGTGGGAAAAACTTTGGTCTTTGTTCTTTAGCTCTAAAATATTCAAATAGTTTTTAAATGGTTCTCAAAACCCTGATCTAATATCTGCACCTGGACAGAGTCGGAGGGCTGGCTGCGGTGACGTCATCGTGTCATAAACCGGTTATATCTTCAAAACTAAAGCAGCACAAACGATGTTTTTCTCTGCACAAACCAGCACTAACGCAGCACAAACAAACTAGACCATTTTGGTTAATTTTGGACAAAGTCGGGGGGCTGCGTGACGTAATCGTGTCATAATTAACCCGTTATATCTTCAAAACTAAAGCAGCACAAACTAAATTTCTTTCTGCACAAACCAGCACTAACGCAGCACAAACGGTTGAGAATATTTTCACTGAATTTTGCGTGGGGTGGGGGGCCAGCTTCACGCAGGTAACTTAATACTGTGAGATATGAAATTGTACATTTATCGATCAGATACGTAAAAAGGATTTTATTACATCCCCCCAACAGTGTTTGACGTCAGAGACACTGAATTTAAATGTACTTACTTCTTAGCTTGTGTCTCTAGTAAACAGATTTCGTGCCATCTTCTCTCTCCGATACTTAGAAGGTATGACGGGCAGGTATTCTTGTGATGTTTTATCACAACATGACAGCTGGAGATGTAATGTGTCTGGATTACGCACCAAGAAGTGGTTCTGTAACACAGCTGACTGGTGAAAAAGGAGTATGTAGGAAAATGTGACCTCTGAATATCCTGACAGTCACAGTTGTTTTTTATGAGTCCTGAGTAAACACGCCCCCACGGCGATACGATATGTAGTTACGCTTATTGTCTTAAAGAAAGGATGGATAGAGTGTGTCTCTGCAGGCTTTACTGGCATAAGATAGAGAAATGAATACTTGTGGTGATGATGCTACACTGACAAGTAAGCCTAAGAAATCCAGTAAAAACATGACAGCTACGACTAGACAGCAAATACATCAACAACACACTCTGGCTGAAGATTACTGCTTTGACAACATCAGGAATCACTGCATTTCTATATGAACGGGAAAGTAAATATATACACAAACACTGTGGAGTTCATTATCCTGATCCGGATGATGGACTGTGTTTGTTCTGGCAGCCAGAGAGCAGCGAGCTCAATGAAACTCTGATCTTACTGGCATCCATCTCCCTCCTCCCTGCTCTCCTCTCTGATTCTCTCCCGATCCCTCTCTTGGTTACTCATGCACAAGCAGTGGATACAGATGGCTTTCATTTGCTGGATCGGACACCGTCAGTCATCCTCTCTGTCATGTGGAAATAGAAGCCTTATGATCTCAGTCCTGAGTCTGAGCCGTCTGAGCTATATTTACTTCAGTTGCTGGACTTCGCCATCATCAGATCCTCCTGTTAACATCAGCTTTCAAGCAGATTTAAAAAAAAAAAGGATAAGTCAGATTTTCGCCTGACGGATCTTGCACATTGACTTCGTTTACGCCGTCCTTAAAAGGTTTTAACAAAACATAGCTGGTAAAGCCAAAGTAAATGTAGCTTTGCTTTTTGGCTTTTATCTGTGGGTGTATATATATATATATATATATATATATATATATATATATATATATATATATATATATATATATATATATATATATATGCATGCATGCATACGGGTCAATGACGAATAAGGATTTTCAACAGGTAAAATAATAAATAATAAAAAAAAGAATATCTATTGCAGTAGTTCAAACATTAAGAATGTTGTGTAAATTAAGTGATTTTTGTCAAGATGAATTGGCACTAGCCTTAAAAAAAGTCATGTGGTGTAATATGATTCATATTAAAATAAATTTAGATAATAAATAGTTTTCAGTATTATACAAAAATGGTTATTTTAATGGTCGCATCACATGATATTTCATAAAATGGACATCAGTCAAACTTTGTTTGTATATTATGATGGAAATATAAATATAAATGTGTATAAATCTTATACACTACAAGTCATTTTGGAAATTATGCCAGATAGGGCAGAAGATTGATTTAAATACATTTAGAGTGATTTCAAACGAAGTTTTCAAAACAAGAGTCGTGGTCGGACGGTCGCACCACATGACATTTTGACGCTTAAAACAACAACAAAATCCCAAATAACTAGTATTTTTTGTAAAATTCAAGTGAGTCCATATGTGGGACAGGTAGTTCATATATATGGTATTTTTTATATCCATTTAAACCTTTTTTGAATTGAAACAAAATCAGTTTTTCTGAAAATATAGGAGTCATGTCATGTCATTGAGCCATACATAAAAAGCAGTGGGAAGCTCTGACAGGAAGAGGTCCAGCAGACCCAAAGCCACAACAGTATCAGAAGACAAGTTTTTGAGGCGACAAGACACCAGCTCCAAGCACAACTTAAGAGTTTCAGTTGCAGTGAAGAGTTGCAGGTTTGACAGCTCAAGTTGTAATAAAAGTTTCAGTTGCATGAAAGCTTTTGCAAAGACATCTGGATGAAAAAAAAAAGGAGAGAATCTTGCCTGGGCCATGAGCCACCCCCAGTGGATTGTTGTATGCTGAAGCGTAGGGGAAAGGATGGTCCGTCAGTGTGTGACGTCAACTGTCTAACATGGGGGAGGAAGCATGATGGTCGGGGGCTGTTTAGCTGGATCCTGAGTGAGAGGCTTCAGCTATCCCGGCATTGTGCAGCACCATGTAGTACACTTTGGTACGGGCCTCGTTGGTCAGGGGTTTATCCTACAGCAAGATAATGACTCAAAACACAAGTCCAAGCTGTGCCAGATCTACCTGAGGAAAACAAGATTGTAAGTTTAGAAATTATGGACCAGACTGAAAACCCCATCGAGTAGCATTGGGACGGACCGGACAGAAGATTGAAAGAAAAACACATTTTTATGAGAACTTCTGCAACAGAGCTGGGAAGAACTTTCTGAAGGACATTTGACTTTAATTTAAAAAAGAATGTCTCAGGTGTGTTGGTTGTTTATATCTCCCAAAGGTGGCTACTTTAACAGCTCTGGGTACTGTAATAAAAAAAAAAAAAAAGAAATAGCTTCATATAGAAGATGGAGGAATGATTAACTGTGGAACAAGTGCAAAAAGAAATAAAGCTGCAAGCAGCGATGAACGGGCCCTCGCACTCATGGCCACCGTCCCCCATAAGCATATCAGAAATGACACCACCCACAACTTTCTATGTCAAACCATTCAAAAGCTATGGCAGAAAATAGGAACTATGAAATATCGACCAATCAGAAGAAGGGACGGGGCTAATTTGCACCAATTATGGTCAAGGACTCAAAACCGAGTCCGATGACACCACCCACGACTCTTTATGTCAAACCATTCAAAAGTTATGGCAGAGAAAAGTATTCTAGGGGGCGCTGTTGAGCCATATTGCCACACCCGTTAATGCAAACCATGAAATATCAAATTTATCACCAGGCCTGGCTTGCATGCAAAATTTGGTGACTTTTGGGGACCTATCAAATATGGACCAATCAGATGAAGGGGGGGCGCGCTTTTTGGCGTCTAGCGTTGCCACGGTAACGCTTTTGAAAGAGAAAAGTAATGCGCGTCGTCGCAGGATGGAGACGCATATTTTGATAACACACCTGGGTGCACGTTACGGTTCAGGCCGTATTAACTGCCGAAGGAATGGCATAAATTGCGCCCAAATTACGCGATTAATTCAAAATGTTCAAAATGGCCGACTTCCTGTTCGGTTTCGGCCATGGCGCCAAGAGACTTTTCTTTAAGTTGCGACATGATACAGGTGTGTACCGATTTTCGTGCATGTGCATGTGCATGTGCAAAATTTGGTGACTTTTGGGGCACGTTTAGGGGGGCAAAAAGGCCTTCCTTTGGTCAGAAAGAATATAGAATAAAGAAAGAAGAAAGAAAAAATTCCTACAGATACAATAGGGCCTTCGCACTGTAAGTGCTCGGGCCCTAATGATAAAATATGTGTGTGTTTCCCTTTGGCCAACACCTTAACCATATCACTGCACATATTCAAATTAGCACCGTCACTTACAGATTACTATTTCTTGCAGACCATCCAAACAAAACCTCTTCTCTGCAGACAGTTTGACTCATGACAACGAGGGGTGGATGAGATCTCATCACCTCTATGACTGACTACACAACACAACCTCATCGAAGTGGAAAATGTTTCCAGAAATTACACAACACGACCTCATCGAATTGGAAAATGTTTCCAGAAATACATTTTTAAAGTGTGTAAATTCCCCCATCGTGTTACATGTGTTCTGACTGGTAACAACTCAAGTGACCTTTAATCTTTATCAACTAAAGGTCAGGCAAAGTCACGGCCAATAAACACCCCCAGAGCTCAACGGCAACACGTCTTCAAACAAAGCGTAGCTGTAAAAGTCACCCATGTGCTCAACACTGCTGAAACGTGCCATGTGCTTCATACGCTTCAAAGGGATTTCTGCTCCGGCAGCAAAGTCACCCCATCTGTTTAATGACTGTAATAGCCAGACTGTAGACTGGAACCCTGGCAGCAATTTCTGTAATGCTTACCTCTGGCTCAGCTGGTAACCTGTAATTGGAGACGGTGCCTAAACTGCAGTTAAATGCTCACTGTGTGTTGGAGATCTGAAATGCTAAGTGGTGGGTGGGCAGAGAAAGGAGGAGGAAAGTGCTCTTATGTGTTTTAAACATTTTGTGCTGTTTTAAAGTCGTTCCTGGAAATGGAGAGGCTTGTATCCTGTCCTGAATTCGGTCAATTTGAAACAGAGGATTTAAGAGCCCCGAGACTGACTTTGAACTGAACTCAGCCGATTCAAAGATTTTGTGGACTTGTTTTTTTAACTTTTGAAGAGGTACTAGACTTATTATGGCTACGCTCCAGTTATTACCCGACACATTACATCAGTAGCTGCTTGTAAGTGACGATGAATAATATTTTCTTTTTGGTGTGGCCCTTTGTGGTTTGTATAGAGGAAAAAAAAAAGAGAACTACTACGACTTGGATACATTACTGTTTTAAACCGGCCGTGATGAAGGCTGGGAGCTGTTGGGTTGCTGCTCGGTCAAAACAATTCAGTTCAGTTCAATATTACATTAATACAATTTATGTTACATGACTTGTTATACTCAGACTTCTTTTTGTCATTGGACCCATTTAGGCAGATTCTCAGGTATTGGTGTAACTTGTAAAATTTAGATTGGAATAAATAATAAAATAATAAAAAAGAAAACAATAAATAATAAAAACAACAATAAATAATAAAAAAGAAAACGTATGTATGTATGTATGTATGTATGTATGTATGTATGTATGTATGTATATGGTTTGAATGTTAACATATTACAGGACATCATATTCTCCTTCTTATAATAAATATATAATAATAAATATTATTACATATAATAAATATATCATACATTTTTCGATATAAAATCAAGTATAAATGTGGAATAAGAGCAATACAACGTCTGACCACATGGAGGCAGCATATCACATGAAAGTTATACAAAGTTTAGTTTGTACACTCAAAAATTGCATGCACAGCATACAAATGAGTACTCTCCCAATATACAGTACATGTGCTATTGTGCTGTTACATGAAATGACGATGGTAAACTTTCTTATTTCTTTTTTTGTGTGATCATTGACACCGAAGATAAACTGCAATCCTATTCTAAACTGAAAACATAGCTAATTCTAGCTACACTACTTCTACAAGAGTGCTACGTCTCCAGAAAGTTTTCTGACCGATGTGAGTGAACCATCCGGGTTATTGCAGTTACTTTTCAAGAAGAGAATCGTCAGTGGGAATGCACTTTTGCACTCAAGTGTAAGTGTCCAATAATGCAATTTAGAAAACCGCCCAGGTGCCGTCTGCTGGAGTACGATACAATCAAGCACACTGTGAGAAAGTGAGCAACCCCTCCCCTTCTCACCATCACCATCGCTCTGGTTCCTCACATTTGGTGTCAGGAGTGGGATCTTTGGCGCCACCTGAAAACCCCTTCTTCCCACTAGAGGTGTGTGTGAGGAACCAGAGCGGCCTCCCCACGTAAAAGGGGACAAGGCAAAACTGGACCTGGGTGATGAGGTGTAAAAAAACCTTGCAGAGCGTAGAATGCCAAAAAATAAGGCTTTTTATTTTGTGTAAAAAACAGACATACAGGCGGAAGGCAAAATCTGTATTCTGGAAAAAGACACAATGGGGCATAGCCTCGCAACAAGCTTCCTCCATTCAGCAGCCCCCTTTCTGGTATACAGCTGCAGTTTATAAACCCAGGCAGGGTGGAGAGGTTGATTGGACACAGGTGTACCACAATCAGTAGAACCAGGCACACCTGTGTGCTGCTCCCCCGCAGACCACGCCCAGTCCTCCACTCTGCCACACACATTAAAAAAATGTACGGTGATGGTGAGAAGGGGAGGGGTTGCTCACTTTCTCACACTTCCCTCCCCCTCTGGAGTCTCGCCAACCCCGTTGCGAGACAGGAAAACGGCCATTTCCTCCGGTTGCCGGCCGCTTCCTCCCGGTATCCGAGGACGCTTCCTCCCGGTATCCGAGGACGCTTCCTCCCGGTATCCGAGGACGCTTCCTCCCGGTATCCGAGGACGGTTCCTCCCGGTATCCGAGGACGGTTCCTCCCGGTATCCGAGGACGAGTGTATCAAATTTAATAGTAAGAAGTTTTGGTGAGATTCAGTAATGTCAAAATTTTTTTTGTAGTTTTGTTTTGTAGGACTTATTTCAGAGCTGCAGCGTATTTGTTTCTTTTAAAAAATTTAATATAAACGAATGAATGAGTATACAATAATAAAGGATAAGAAGGATATAAATTATACTAACATAAGTTTTCTGCAAGTCAAGTTTATTTGTATAGCACATTTAATGCACAAGACCATTAAAAGTGCTTTACATAAAAACAAAATGTGCATTAGAAGTAAAAACGTTTAAAAGCAGAAGTTAAAGACGGACATAATGTGAAAAATAATAAAACAAATGAAACAAAAGTTACAGTGCATTGTGGGAGATTAGTTAATTAGAAATCTCTAAATTAGGTAAAGTAGCTGGTAAGACGGTACATTACTAATGCTTAGGTAAAAGTAGTAGACATTTTAAGGTCACCTTGAAACAGTGATCTTGGCATGTTTGTTGTTATAACGGAACCCTCTACAATCTTACATGAACTCATTTAATGGGTTTGGTCTGTTGGCACAGACAAATAGGCGGGTTGGAAAAGCAGTGAGATATGCTCATTTTTAAAGGACTCCATCACTTTCTCCAACAAAAGGCAGATCTGGTTTTTACAGCACGTCTCTATTAATTTATATTTTTAACATTTGAAAAGAGTTTCCAACTTTCCCTCTGGGCTTTTTCCTTCGGTGAAAACAAGGGCTCGAGCTATGAAATGAGGTCAGAGTATTCCAGTCACACAGAGACAAAAGTTTGGAGTCTGAGGTTCACGGGGTTGTTGGAAAGGACACGACACATTTTCTGCTCTTGAAGCTAGTGGCTAAAGTTTTATAATATTATTCAGTATTTTTAAACTAAATAAAGGTTAGGTAATCTTTTCACCGAGCCAATACACGGTGGCATGGTTGATAAAACTAACAGGAGATTTTCTGCATTTTCTGAAATACTAAACTGGATATATTATCATTTGTGCTGAATATGTTCCCACTTGTGTATAATTCTGATTATTGTTCAGTTTGTGCCTCAGTTTCCAACATGTGGAAAAGAAGTTGCTTACAGAAGACTTGAACAATGATGCAAAGCTAATTTAAGCTGCAAGCAGCGATGAACGGGCCCTCGCAATCATGGCCACCGTCCCCATAAGCATATCAGAAATGACACCACCCACGACTTTCTATGTCAAACCATTCAAAAATTATGGCAGAAAATAGGAACCATGAAATATCAACCAATCAGAAGAAGGGGCGGGGATAATTTGCACCAATTATGGTCAAGGACTCAAAACCATGTCCGATGACACCACCCACAAGTCTTTATGTCAAACCATTCAAAAGTCCATCCATCCATCCATTATCTATACCCGCTTTATCCTTTGCAGGGTCACGGGGGTCTGCTGGAGCCTATCCCAGCTATTTTCAGGCGAGACCATTCAAAAGTTATTGCAGAAAATCTGAAGTATCACATATCAACCAATCAGAAGAAGGGGCGGGGCTAATTCATGCCAATGAAGGTCAAGTACTCAAAACCGAGTCAGATGACACCACCCAGGACTCTTTATGTCAAACCATTCAAAAGCAGAGAAAAGTTTTCTAGTGGGCGCTGTTCAGCCATCTTGCCACGCCCATTAATACAAACCATGAAATATCAAATGTATCGCCAGGCCTGGCTTACATGCAAAATTTGGTGACTTTTGGCAAACTATCAAATATGGACCAATCAGATGAAGGGGGGGCGCGCTTTTTGGCGTCTAGCGTCGCCACGGTAACACTTTTGAAAGAGAAAAGTAATGCGCGTTGTCGCAGGATGGAGATGCACATTTGTATATGTATAACACACCTGGGTTCACATTACGGTTCGGGCCGTATTAACTGCAGAAGGAATGGCATAAATTGCGCCAAAATTACACGATTCATTCAAAATGGCCGACTTCCTGTTCGGTTTCAGCCATGGCTCCAAGAGACTTTTCTTTAAGTTGCGACATGATACAGGTGTGTACCGATTTTCGTGCAGGTACGTCAAACCGTACCTGCACCTATCACTGATCACAGCTTGGCTTGGTGATTAGTTGTTACCTCACAGCTAGAAGGTTCTTGGTTTGAATCTTTTTTGCATGGAGGTCGCATGTTTTGGCTGTTTGTCTACACGTAATGGACAAATGACCAGTCCAGGGTGAACACATGCCTGTTCCCCAAAGGGAACTGGGGCTGCAGTGGAGTGACAATAGCGGCTGAACGTATGCAGTCGAGATGGAAAGAAGGTGATGTCTTCCTCTAAATTTGTCGACAACGTTGCCGTCGTTGCACCTCTAGATAAACGGTTTTATATTTGTATTCTTTATAGGAGCACACGTGAACATGGAAACAAGGCATCAAAGTTATTTTACTCTCCACTAAAGTGATAAATAAACCAAGAGTCCAGTATGATGAACAACAATTAGACCTTCAGATCTTTTTACATAATCTTTCTGCAATCAGTAATTAACTTTATTCAATTCTTGCAGAACTTTTATCTCTGGAAGAAGGATAAGAACGCTCTCAAAGACAAAGGACAAAGATAAGGAAATATTAATACAGGTAACACACACACAACACACACACACACACACACACACACACACACACACACACACACACACACACACACACACACACACACACACACACACACACACACACACACACACACACACACACACACACACACACACACGCACACGGAAATCTTTAAATCTTTAAAGTGACCCCTTGCATCACTCCGTCACCTGTGCAGGAGAACTTCTGCGGGACGTCCATCATCGTACCTGATCTCGAGGGAGTCCTGCACCTCAAAGAAGATGCAAGAAGTCCTGGAAACAGCGGCTCTTCCAGCTCAGAACCTCGGGAATTTATTACGTCCCCAAAGGGAAGACCAAGGTCAGTGGGGGGAGATGAGACACACAGTCAGAAGCAGTGAGATATGAAAACCCTGCAGATATAATCAGATTTTTCTCTGTCAACTTAAAAGCTTGATGAAATACCTGTCAGGTTTCGCTACCCCTCTGTTTTTCTAATATAGTCTTCCCGGCTTATCAGGTCTTCTCTTGTTTCAAGCGCTTCTCAATACAACTTTTCTACATCACATATCTCAGATCTCTTGGCAGCTCCGTCTCCTAAACATGCCGGTGGTCGAGGACATTAAACCTCACCACTTCACTGATCTTCATATTAAGTTCAGTGTACCAGAAAATGACAAAGAAAAAGATAATGTTCTAATAAAGTCCTCCTTTCTATCTTTCCAGTCATCCCGTGACCTCGTCTGCTTTGTCCAGTTCGACAACTTGAACGTCTACTTCGCCAAAGACTTCAACAAATACAAGGCACCCACCGACTTCTGCTTTGTTCTGAAAGTAAGTCCACTTATCAACGTCTCACAGCTTCATGCCTCTTCTTCTACATTTGATAAGCTGCAACTTCCCCAGGGATGCTGAAAAAAGCCTTTATCTTACATTACCAAAGATTTTAATGCAGAACTGAATATTGCCGTGTGGCCGGCTATGCAGCTGTTTGCTTTACTGGGAATTTGCTGTAAATAGTTTAATTTGAAGAACTGAAAGGAAACTGTCTCAATGAGTTTAGCTTTTCTTTTAAACAATTTACATGCATTTATTTAAGATGAATTAAAGTGAGAATAGCTGCAATGCGGAGGTACTTACAGTAGGCCTGTTTTGAAAAAATGGATTTCCTAATTCTAAATCGATTCTCATATTAATTCCTAAAAATCGATCCGTATGTCTAAAGATCGATTTAAACTTTTTTTTTTTTTTTTATTTATGTATTTTTTTTTTTGTTATTTTTTTGTTTATCCCCAAAAAAGGAATGTTTTGTTGGACACGAGAATAACTGGTGCCATGTTTTTGTCTTTTAAATATGTTTAAAGGTATGAAAACATTAAAGTGTTAGGTTATAATTGCATAAAATTGTCTATATCTCATTACTTTATATACTGTCTTGGGGTTACATTTGCAAAAAATGCTAAAAACCAAATGCTCAAAAATTAAAAACCAAAATAAAAACGGAATGTTGGAAAAAATAAAACCGATTTCATCCGTCTCTGTTTCCTCCCTGGATCTGTTTGGTAATTCTGACCCACATGATGTTTCTGTTTCAGTTCTATCAGCATTCTGGGAGCTGATTGGTCCTTACAGCATCATTAGCTGCCAATACCTGCTGTTTAATCTCAATATAATACTAGTAGTAATATTTTGCATAACTACAGTACAGTCATATAATTCATGCAACAGCTCAAAAAACAGTTTTAATAACACTAACCCAAATCAATATTGGAATTGAATCGAATCGGATCAAATCTTGATAATCGATTCGGAATCTTAAGAATCGGAATCGAATTGATTCTTGACATTTGAATCGATCCCCAGCCCTAACTTACAGTATGTATGCAAGATTCAGTAACGCTGACATGACAAAAAACAAGAATTTTGTCTCTGGTAATGTGGATGTGAAAGTCTGCGTCCTTCATTTTCTTGGGGAAACATTAGAACGAACACTGAACATTAGACTAGATATTGAGGAGTAGAGCAAAAAACAGCTGAAATAAAGATTTCAGAAACAAACACCTCCCAGAGTGGATGCTGCAGAAGACCAGCGTCCTGTGGTTTGGGAGGCAGCTTGTTGAAGATGAACACTTGATAACAATGATATGAATCTGATAATAGTGAAGCTGTCTTAAGCTTTCAAAGTGTTACATTTGAGTGTGTTTGACAGATTGTCCTTGATAACAGCCGGGGTGTTATGAGCTGCTAAAAACTGCAACAACTCAAGACCGACCTCGCTGCAGTTTTAGCTTCATCTTTAAACGTTGTGAGAAGCTGCTGCAGATAATTTATAACTAATAATTTCCCTTTAAACGAAAACTCTGCTTCCTCTTTAAGGAGGAAAACTGTATAATCAATATCAAT